>NW_015151070.1:191640-192861 GCF_000732505.1 Cyprinodon variegatus | reverse complement strand
TAGGTTAGAATAAGGCAAGATGCTTACAGAAACATGATAAATAACATAGTTATGTATAATATATTACATTTCTGACTGTATATCCCTGTAATTATTACACACTGTAGCTTTAAAAAAATAAATAAAAAAGATTTTATTATACACACCAACCATTAACAATTTCAAGGGAACTTGAAAGGGGAAAAAAAGAAAAACAGTTGCAAAAAAAATAAAAAAATTACTGATTTTATTACAAACTGTAGTTCTGCACTCCACCAGTAGGTGGTGACATGTTCACATGAAGCCTCATGAACTGTGGGGATCGTTGAAGCAATTTGGCCAAACGGATCAATGCCTCATGAGGCTTCATCTCACCATCACTACTGGTTATATTCCCGCAGCAGTGTGTCGCAGTGAGCTTGTCGCAGGTATGACGCAGATATTTTTCATTTATGCCCATTTGATTTATTAAAGCGTGGTCTGCGCTGTTATTCCACGCCACCATGCAAGAAGGACAATCACCAACTAGCTGTGGGTCTAGAATACGGCCGAGGCGGTGAGGAAGTTGGGGCAAGTTTGTCAGACAACGTAGGGCATGAGGGTGAAACAGAGCGGGGGTCCAGATGGTAAAATGGTCCCAGCGTTCTCACGCACCTCGCTCTTTTAGCTGGTCCATCTTCATTCGTTTTCCACAATGGCGGTCATACAAACAAAACAAGCCGGTAAGGTACCAAACAGGTAGAGGAAGCATAGAGCAGATGTAGATTTCCTCCTTTCTGCTGCACTGTCTGCGGTAACCTATAATTTTGGAGAGGTTCAGCAGCGTGTCTGCAGAAGGGGCGGGGCAAGTATGCGCTAACTACGACACACGCAGACGACCTGGTTTCTGAGCATAAATCAGCCTGAAGATGGTTTAGATAGAGGAGATTCATGAATCTGAATGGCAAAGTCAAAGTCCAGTACATAAACGGATGCTCACAGATATGCTTCATCTGATAGCTCATTTGCAAAGAAATGTTTTAGTCTGTAGATGTAAAAAGCTGCTGGAGATAAACCAGCTGAAGACTTGCAGCCTGAAGAGATTTTACAGAAGCTACAGGATATTTTTCACCTGTAGCCAATGCTGAAATACACACATCACCTTCCTTCCACGTCACAGCTCTACGTCATTACCTGTCCGTCCAGTACTAACATCCAAACTAGGGATGCACGATATAATCGGCCCCCTATCGGTATCGGCCT
>NW_015151070.1:188125-190984 GCF_000732505.1 Cyprinodon variegatus | reverse complement strand
AGGCCGATACCGATAGGGGGCCGATTATATCGTGCATCCCTAATCCAAACGTTTACTTTTCTAAGGCAACAGATCACAAAAAAGGTTCTAGAGAAGTGAAAACTTTTGGAGGTTTCTGTAAAATTTAATTCTCAAAGGTAATCCAGCCCAAATGGTCCCACCACTGGACCAGATCAGCACCATCTCTGCTCTGCATCCTCGGCCTGAGAGGGAACAGACCCGACGCCGACCAAACACTGAGATGTTCCAGTTGAGGATGAAGGCGATGATGGTCTGATGTTGGCAACGGTGACGGAGGATAAGGGGGGGGTGGAAACTGGGCGTCTTAAGACAGGAAGTCACAGAGCTACAGACAGGAAATGGCAAACCCTGCCCAGCCCAAACGCACACAGAGCTGCCAGCATTTGAAGATCAGATGAAGTGATGAATTAATATTTACTTCTCCACATCATCTTGGGTCATGATAAGACTCTAAGCTTCAGCCTCTGCTGTTCTGGGAGAGATTAGGGCCAGAAGAAACTGCAGTGAGAATAAAAGATGAATGATCCAATTGTTTCTTTGTCCGTACAGGGATATATTTAAAGCAGAAGCTTTCCTAACCCCTGTTACAGCTCAGGACCTCTCCTCAAGAAAGAACTTCCTGATAGGAACCCACCTAATTGGGCTTTAATGAGAGTTGACCCTCAGATCAAATCAGAGCCACTAAACTCCTTCCAGCAGGAGCTGAGAGTCCCCCAACCCTGTGGAACTGGGGCCAAACTAAAGCAGGGGACCCTCCAGTTTCCTACTGATCTAAGTCCTATCTGTGGACTTGTTTCCAGCGAGTCCATTTTAATCTTATTTAAATGGTTTATTTAAACATATAAGTAAATAACTGATCTGGAAGGTTCTGAAAACTTGAACTGAGACAGAAAGCTGTGTTTTAATGCTCTCTTCATTTAGTAGCTGTAAAAATAACCAGACTATCCTCCTATCTCTGTTTCTAAACATCCTTATCTTCCCTGCTCCATGTCAGAAAATGGCTTTTTAATTTTAGATTTAAGTATAAATTAGTAACAAGTGACTTTATATCTTGATGGTTCCAGAAAAAATCTGTTTATATCAGACATCTCTGCATTCAAAAGGATTTAGGAAAAATCTTAGAACTATATGATAAACCATCTTGCCTTATATCCAGCTTTTTACGGTGAAACACAACACTTGTTGCCAATAGCAACAGGTTAACCATCATCTATCTCTTTGAAAAGATGATTTATATGCTTAATAACTATTTAGTAAATAAATCAAGGCTAAGAGTTTACTGGGCTTTTTATTTGGCCCCTGCTGGTTGGGGCCCCAGGCTACAGCGTAGAACATTCCCTAACTGTTGAGTCGGCCTCAGCCTTCATCCAGCCGTGTGCATGAGGTTTGGAGCCGATTTCAGTTCCTCAGCTGAAGAGTTAAATTGTCACTTTTCGGTTCCTCAGACCAGAAAAAACAGACGCACAGAGGAGCCGAAGGTTCAGTTCTGGCGCTGATGATCAGAACTGAAGACAAACTGAACCGTTGCTCATCTGTAGCTCTGATGTTAAACAGACACAAACAAAGCGGCAGCAGGAGAGAAGCCTCAACTTTCTGTTATATAAACATTTGCTTAAAACAATTGAGATGAAATATTTAACCTCGTTTCTATTTTGCTTTAATGACACAAATATCGATGCATTAGGAGCCACAGAACCTTTCTGATTTTCTAATCTTTGATTAGTTCCAGCAGAACGATTAATTGATTAACCGGTTTTACTGATTTAAAGTTTTCCTAGAAATCCCTGAGAAGTGACATATTAATACATTTGTTTAAGTTTAGAGCTCATAAAGTTTTATTCATCCCCCTCTGACAGAGCCCAGTACGGAAGAGGATTAGGGCCACTAAAAAAAAAAAGGTAACTGAATTTTTAAATTTTATTTAAGTTTAGTATGGGAAAAAAGTCAGAATTATGACTTTTTTCTCAGAATTCTGACTGTATTCTGACAATAAAAAAGTCAGAATTCTAAGATTAAAGTCAGAATTCTGAGGGAAAAAGTCAGAATTCTGAGATTAAAGTCAGAATTCTGACTTTTTTTCCATACCAAACTGAAATAAAATAAAAAAAATCAGTTAATTTTTTTTTCCCAGTAGCCCTAATCCTCTTCTGTAGCCCAGGCTCTTGGATTAAGGGATGCAAAGAACTAAAACCCAGTTTCTGCTCCTTTGGCTGATATGAACTGTTTGATTTTTCTTCTAATCTGAGAAGCACCACAAGGCTCAATGTTAGGAACTCATATTTTTAAACTCTGCCATGCTGATGAGCTGCATGAATTCCTGTAAAAAAGGGTTTGGTTTCCTGCCAGGAGATGCAGATCATCCAGATTTGAAAGCAGTCAAACCAGTTTCTGACTGTGTTCACACATTCCACTGGAACGCTTTGGGAAAAGGTGGACTTCAGGAGGAATCTCCTCCAGATCAGGACCTGAATCAGACCCTCTGCTTGGGGTCCGCTCTGTCTCAGCTCCGATCAGGACGTTCATCTCAGCATCATCTGAGGACCAGCGGCTGGAAGCGGATCACAGAAAGGTCAAACTGATCTGACCCGATCAGACGTCATCGATCTGATCAGTGACGTCAGCAAATAAAGAGGCCGGAAGAAGCTCCGCGCGAATCAATCACAGTGACTGACAGCTGATCAGCATCATCGGCGCGCGGGCGCGACCATCTGCCTGCATGCTGCGGACATGTGTGCGTGTTTCAGTGTGGGTGCGTGTTTCAGTGTCGGTGCGTGTTTCAGTGTGTGTGCGTGTTTCAGTGTGGGTGCGTGTTTCAGTGTCGGTGCGTGTTTCAGTGTG
>NW_015151070.1:183644-187580 GCF_000732505.1 Cyprinodon variegatus | reverse complement strand
CTATCTATCTATCTATCTATCTATCTATCTATCTATCTATCTATCTATCTATCTATCTATCTATCTATCTATCTATCTATCTATCTACTGTCTGTCTGTCTGTCTGTCTGTCTGTCTGTCTGTCTGTCTGTCTGGTTCATGATGATCCATTTCTGTCACAATTAACATCAGAACCAGAATGTTCTCTTGGATGTCCTGAAGCCCACATGTGTTTGCATGTTTGGGTTTATCCTGATATTCTGCTTTTTCTCCACAGTAATCTGGATTCTATCCTGATTTCATTCTGGTTTTATTCTGTCTTTCTACTGATAATTCAGTTATTTATTCTTCAGTTTATGTTATCCTCATCTATTCTTGTTATATCTCAGATCTAGTCTGCATCTATGCTGTGATCATCAGAAAGAAATGTCTGCAAACTTCAGCGATGTGAAGGATGATGAGAGAAACATGAGGGAGGCAGGTGGTCCAGGTGTTCAGCAGCAACTTGACAAAACCAGAGAGGTCACGAGCTGAAGGTGGTTCTTCTTGCAGATGGATTTGAACTTGCATCCTTTTTGATGCAAGGCCACAGCATGCAGCCAAGTGTTTTGTTAAATCCTGCAAGAAGAGTCTGTGTAGAACTGAGCTTTAAGGAGAATAGTTCTTGAGAGTCTGCTTCTGAACCAAGGATAAGACTTTTGAAAGTCTCCTGCAGCTGGTTATCAGTGGTAAAAATGTTCAGGGCTGGTTGCTCCTCAGAGTTCTGCTAAGTTCTGCTCAAAGCTTTGCATTTTATTTATTTATTTATTTATTTATTCCTAACAGGATGGCTTTTACTATGTTTCTCCTTTAAACCTTGTAGAATTGTTTCCTGTAATTATCTGCACACGTGTCGGAGCTGTAGGCTTCCTGGAAAATGGACCAGGTGCAGCTCTGCAAACTGGTTCAGCAACAGGGGAGGAATGTGGGCCAGCAGGAAGTGTTAAAATAAAAATCCTGATGACACCTGAAGGCACCAGGGGGGTTCCTCCAGGAGGCTGAGAAGTGCAGCTAAATCAGTAAAGGCTTCTGCTTGCAAGTCCTGCCCCCTGCAGGTGATAAATTCTAACTGCGCCTGTAAAAGATCTTAGATAACTTGACTTTAAATCAAATTAAACCTGAATATGAGATTGGATCCTAAAACAGTTTCACATATGTTTTCACATAAATTAAAATATAATTTTCTTATAAGGTGGACATGTTTTTATCCCAAAATATGTTTTTTTTTTCAATTCAATTCAGTTTATTTCTATAGCACCAATTCACAAGACGTCATCTCAAGGCACTTTACAATTCAACCAGATCATCCAGTCAAATTGATTCAAAGTTTTCTATCTAAGGAAAACCAGGTGATTGCATCGACTCACTGACTCAAATGCAATCCCTCACACTAAGCATGCTTGTAGTGACAGTGGAGAGGAAAAACTCCCTTTGAACAGGAATAAACCTCCAGTAGAACCAGGCTCAGTGTGAGCGGCCATCTGCCGAGTCCGACTGGGGTTTAAGGAGACAGAAGCAGAGACACAAAAAGCAGCTGTAAAAGGCGGCCCCATCCAGGAAACACACAGCCAGGCAGACGAGCTCTGAGCCAGCTCCCATGTCAGAGGATGAAGAGAGCACATCCAGCCAGTCACAGTCAGAGAAACAGGACTACACTGGAAAAACAGGTCAATCTCCAACATCTATAAACAAAGGTGTTGATGGAAGCAGCACAGCTGATATTTCTCTCCAGGATGGATTCACAGCCAAACAGGAACAGACGAGGCAAAGCTACTCTGAGGAAAAGCAGAGAGAACATAATGTTAGAGCTTGAACTAGCAGATTCTGCATATTAGGAGAATAGAGATAGATTGTTAAAGTCCTGAGAAGATTCTGTTAAAGAAAATCTGCTTCATAAAAATATGCCAGAGTTTGGGATGCAAAATTAAAATGGAAAAAAGGGCTCTGTAACTCGTAAAATACTAATAATAATAGTAAAAAACAATTACCCTGAGTCCAGCTAAATACAATCATTTAGAGCCACAAATATCCAATACAAACACTTTTAATCAGTTACAACTTATTTTTGTTAGATAGCAGCTAAAGGAACTCTGGTGCCATTTAAAAAAGCAACAGTTAATTTGTAATTTGAGGGTTGAGAATGAGGAAACATTTTCCTTTCTGGAATATTATTTGTGGAAATGATGTAAAAAAAAAAAAAAAAAGAACAACATAACTTCCAAGGCTTTATATTTTAATGTCAATCAGTTATGAAAATTACATTCAAATCTTCTTCCAACCCGAAGCTTCTAAACTGGTATTTGTTGTTCTTCTTTCAAAACCATTTGTTCATTATTTATCACTTTAAGCCAGTATCAGGAGCCAATGCTGGGGGCCCAAAGAGCCACTGACTGCAGACCTCTGGAACTTACCTGATCTTAGTGTTTCCAAAAAGTCATACTGTGTTGAATAAATTAAATGGTTTATCCATCCATTATCAGTGTACAGTCCATCACAGGGCAACACAGAGACAAACAACCATTCACACACACACACACACACACACACACACAATTTAGAGAAGCCAATTAAGCTAACAGTCATGTTTTTGGACTGAGCCGGAGTACCCCAAACTCCATGCAAAAAGACACCAGGCCGGAAATTGAACCCAGAACCTCCTTGATGCAAGACAGCAGTGCTACCCACTGCACCACTGAGCAGCCCCTCCAATGGTTTAATGCAACCTAAGTTAGGACCTGTCAGCAGATCACAGGTATTCACCTGCAGGTTGAAAAAAAAGTTATTGCATGATGTTTTGTCCTACTGCTCCCTCTGCTGGTTTCAGACACACAGTGCAGTCAGAAGACCAGCCTCCCTGGGTCTTCGGGTAGGCCAGAGACCTCTGAAAACATGTATAATAACCCCCTCATCCCCCCAGGATCCCAGTTAGCTGTCATGGGAACCATCCCTCCTCGTCTTGCAGCTCCATCATAAGTTTATTCCTGCTTCCCCTCAAGTCAGCTACCTGCTTCATCCTGTGGATGAACACAGCTAGAAGAAAAATACCATGATGGTTCCAGCTGCTGACAAAGTAGGTCTGACTGGTCCAGTGCAGCCCTCCTCATGACCTGCAGGATGTCACATACAGAGGGCAGAATGTTACAGGCTCTTCTTGGAGGTAAAAAGAAGACAGTTTAGATGTCCAACAGTCTGAGAAATTAGTTGAGGGCTCAAAGGTCACTTATGTTTTTTGTATTTTGTACAGTTTAGATGCATTCTGTGGAAAAGCACGTGGAATGAAGGTGGAACTGCCGCTGACGCATGTGAGGACATTATTAGTGGAAGTGAAGATTAGTGACTGCCACAAACAGAGGAACTGACAAATGCTTTGGTTTTTACTCTGAATTAAATAGAAATGAAACATCTGTTTTTAATTTATTTTTAGTTTATTTGTATAGCTCAATTTTACAACACTTGTTGTGTCAAGAGATTTTAGATTAAAAAAAAGTTTAATCCTTGGAGTCATATAGACAGATTCCAAGCTCATATATTCTAATTGATTCTAATAATCAAATAATGCATTCAAATTCAGTTCATCATTCTAACTTATTTCAATTCAGTTTATTTATATAGCGCCAATTTATAACGCGTCATCTCAAAGCACTTTACCAAGACAATTTGACTAGATCATACAGTCAGATTGGTTCAAAGTTTTCTATCTAAGTAAAACCAGCTTATTGCACTGACTCCCTCACACCAAGCATGCTTGTAGCGACAGTGGAAAGTAAAAACCCTGAAAAACATGCCAAGCTTTAACATCTATAAACAAAGGTATTGATGGAAGCAGCACAGCTGATATTTCTGTCCAGGATTTTGACACAGCCAAATAAAACCGCGCATTGCCAAACACAACTGAACCATGCTAAAAATAGTACTAGT
>NW_015151070.1:178684-182482 GCF_000732505.1 Cyprinodon variegatus | reverse complement strand
ATTTTTTACTTTATTATCTGAAATCAGTTTAATCCCATCCAAATAAGGTGACTGACTAATCAGCTTCTTTTTCAAAGACTCTTCAGGAGCAGAAAGTTAAGAGCCATCCAGGTTTTTATGTCTTCAAAACTTGACTCTAATCTATGTGAGAGAGTTGGCCCTTACACCGATAACTTGTAAGGATTTCTACCCAGCAGATTTCATTAAGTGGTTGACTTGCAGATTTTACTCTTCCTGGATAAGCAAAATAGCCAGAGAACATTTAACTGCATTGTGTTGTCTCTCTTACTGAGCATGCACACAGTGACACTTACAACAATATCCCACTCGCATCCTCAATTTAGTGACGGTGAAGATGAGGATGATGAGGAACCTGTAGTCAGTGAGGGGATGACGTAAAAGTAAAAAGTAAAAGTTTATGTAAATCAAGATTTCCAAAAGGGTGCTGCTCAGTGGGACAATGGGTAGCACTGCCACCTTGCAGCCAGAGGGTTCTGGGTTTGAATTTCCAGCCTGGCTTCTTTCTTGCATGTTCTCCCTGAGCATGCATGGGTTCTCTCTGGGTACTCTGGCTTCCTCCCACAGTCCAAAAACATGACAGTTAGGTTAATTGGTTTCTCTAAATTCTCCTTAGGTGTGAGTGTGTGCATGAATGGCTGTCTGCCTCTGTGTTGCCCTGCGATTGTCTGGCAACCTGTCCAGGGTGGACCCCGCCTGTATACAGCTGGGATAGGCACCAGCTTTTTTTTTTTCAAATATGTATATCACAGATGTTGTGTTTTCATCTTTTTGTTTCCGTTTGAGATTTACAAATTGCATTCCATTCAAATAGCGTTTCGCAGATCACATTCTCTTCAGTTCTGAGTGAGAGCTTTTTTTATGGAGTGAGGAGTAATGATGTATTTCTGTTGGTCCACATGGATGTTTGCCAATGGCCTGAAGTGGAATGTGTTCTTTAGCCATCTACATCAACACCTTTTAAATGTTCAAAATTCCAATAAATGGTATAAATAATTAATGAATAAGAATAAATAATTAAATGTCCCACTATAGTGATTAAAAACAGATAGTGATGAATTATAGAATCAAATCTAACAATTAAAAAATGAATATAAATACTTTATTTTACAAGTGTAAATAAATGTAAATCAAGTAATCACTAAATTATTTATTTCTAAGGGGTCACTGGCTTACACTGCATAAATTACCTAAAAATGAGTAAAAATGTCCTAAATTAGGTGTATTTAACCTTAATTTGATTAATTTCAAAAGAACATTTTTACTCTTAAAATAAGTATGAAATAATTATAAGATATGCACTTATGCAGTTGTTTTTTCTTATTGTGTAAATTGCCTTATTCATTGTCAAAGTCTATCACTTAACTGCTTAATTAAAGAAATGATGCTCTTATTTTTACATAAGCTTACTAAGATTTAAATATTTTTGCAGTGTTGATCTTTGGAAAATTCTCTAATTTATTTCTCCTATATGCTTGTCAGCATTTTTATTTAATTTTGTTTTTAATTTTTGTCTTCATCTTTTCTGTATTTTGTTTGATCAGTTCTCTTGGATTCTTTCTGGTGATTTTTTCCCCTGTTTATCACATTCTTGGCCTTCTTGTGATCTGTTTACAGGAGGAACCTGTGCCTCCTCATTTTGCCTTTTGTTTGCATTACTTAAGCCTCCAGTTATTTGTCAGTATTGATCTGTTTTTGCTTTATTTCTGTCCATTTCCTTGTTACCCAGCCATGATTACATCATCAAATTGTAAAACCCTGCTTGCTCCCAGAGTCTGTTTGCATTTTGTTCTGGACAATAGATCATGACACAAGCTGAACCTGATGGGTTGCAGCTCTGAGGGACAGCTGGTGGTTCGGCCATGACGAGCACCAGCTGGGGTTTAGTCTGAGTTAGAACTGATGACTATAGACACACACAGATCTGTTCAGTGAAAATTTCAAGCTCAAGTTACACATCTTGAAATCTGTGGAACATCAACTGCTCTTCAGCTCCTTCTTAACCCTTTTCATTTCCCCACATTTCCATCCTCTCATCCTCCGACTTCCTGCAGGCGGCATCAGGAAGAATTGATGTAAAAGAGCAGCTCTTCATCGTCACCTTGTCATTCAGCAAAAGAAAAGCTGCAGCTGTATCTATGAAAGAGACGAAGCTGAGCTTTCGGCGTGGCGGTGTCTCGCTCTCAAAGTTTTTGTTCTCAGAAAGATGGAGGCGACTTTTCAATTCCTGCAGGAGGCAATGAGAAGCTGAATCATCCTCACCTGTCAACAGGCGCTCCTCCTCCACTACAGTATGACACAGAAAAAAAACAGAGACAACCTGCTGACATCTGAAGGACGTTTTTCTGTTCTCCGACAGAAAACAGAAAAACACAAAGTTCTGTCTCTGTTAGTTATCAGTTAGGCGAACCTTTCAAAACTCTCAGTTTTATCGTTGCTTAGAGATTTCTCTGCAAAGATTTGTATTTAGGAAGTTTTATTTAAGTGTTTTATTAATTATTTGTGATCATTTCAAACTTTTTGAGTTTAAAATGTGGATCCTTTGATTGCTGAGAGCTTCTCATGACGGAAGGCTGTTTCAACATGCTAACCATCATCCTTAGCAGCTTCAGTTCATAATGTTGTGTGCTGTGACATGTGGCCTCACAGGCCCCCAGCATCACAGCGCCCCCATACAGCTGCCATCAGGTTTAGAACAGAGCACTGCACTCTCAGGCTGCAGGTCCGTGGCTCTTAGGCAGCCAACCCCTGCCTCAAAGATACCTCTTCCTCAGCTGAGGGTCTGTGTTCCTAAACATGTGGCAAGAACCCTGGAGTGAGTTTACATTTTTATCTTTCCTTAAAAGAAGAGCTTATCAAATCTTTGCACTGGAAAAACGATCTAAAAATAAGTAAATATTTCTTAAATAAAGTGCATTTACCCTTAATTTGAGTAGGTAAATGAGATGTTTTGCAAATGGAATGAGTATTTTTACTCTTAAAATAAGATAATTAGATAATATGCACTTGAAATACAACAATACAATTGTGTTTTCTTATTTTACGTGTAAATTGTCTCGTTCCATTGGCAGGGTTTCTCACTAATCTCCTCAATTCAAGAACAAATGCACTTATTTTAAGAAAAAATTACTTATGTAGATTTTGATTTTTTTCTAGTGTGTGAATAGACTGACTCTACATCTTAATGAAGAGTCCTGGATGAAGCAGCCATTCTTCGACCCAAGGTGGAGAGCTGAGGGTATACAGTAGTAGCCATTCAAAATTTCGCTACTTTCCTTGATGGGCCTTGGCTTATCTTTGGCTAGTCCCCTACAATTCATTTTTAAACATCTAAAAGATTCTTTCTGTCATGATTTATGGACATTGACCAGGTTATCTCCTGGTCAGACCCTGTAATTCAGTGAAAGGGTGGAGTCAGAGTAAACAAATATGCATGCCCAGGAGAAGGCCAGTGGCTGGAAGTTGGAGGGGATTTTGCTGTCATTTTGCTGGCTTTGGACTAAAGAGGGGCCATTTTGAGTGGCTGTCACTGTAGACGAAAGTGAGAAAGAGTACTCTGGTTTGTTCCTGGCCCAAGCATTGACTACTGTTTATCACTGTCCTTCAACACTGAGCCGCAGCTTTTCACGAGCAGTACTGCATTTAATAAAGTTGTTCATTGATAATCTTTTAGAAAGGCTTGGACATT
Organism: Cyprinodon variegatus; assembly: GCF_000732505.1. NCBI lineage: Eukaryota > Metazoa > Chordata > Actinopteri > Cyprinodontiformes > Cyprinodontidae > Cyprinodon > Cyprinodon variegatus. Next base: position 178,776 of record NW_015151070.1, on the reverse strand, counting down.
TTTTAGGAAAAAAGGGAACTGCATTAGACTGGTATAAGTCTTATTTATCTGACCCAGGATAAATCTTCCTCATGCTCCAGCGTTACCTGTGC
>NW_015151070.1:166422-177809 GCF_000732505.1 Cyprinodon variegatus | reverse complement strand
AGTCCTCTGGGTTTTTGGCTCTATATGTGGGGAGGTTCAGTTTTTATTCCAGTCGGCCTGGCTCCAGGGAGGAGACCAGTTTAAAGTTCCTGCATCAAGTTCTGGTTCCTGTCCTGTCTCTGCTACCCTCTGCCACTGAGCCTGCCTGTCTGCACCTGATACTGTCTGCTCCTGTGCGTGACCACCTGGCCATGCTTCTGGTCCCAGTTAGACTCTGAACCCGCCTGAGAGCTCTATGATGTCTGGAAGCCTGGATCCTGCCACCTGTCTGTTCCAGCCTGATGTGGATCCTGTTCTGTCTGTTCCTGTCTGTTCTGAATTCCTGACCAGGATCCGCTTCCTGCAAGACCTCTGAAACTGCAGCTCTAGGGACATTCTTGGACTGGACTGTTAAACCAAGTAAGTGACCAACTCGTTCATCTTCTGTCAGATGATTGTGGTCACTTATCTGTGTTTCTCCCACAGAGTGTCTAAGATTTGGCGGTGCCCCACCCCCCTCCTGCAGTGTCTGTGAGCCTCAGCTCCACTTTAGTTATTGTTTTGTTATTTAATAAACGTTTTGAACTTTCCTACTGACTGTCTCTCCTTGAATGCTGGGTCCATCTGTCCTCGGTTTATGACAGTGTCGATTGATTCGGCAGGTGACACATTTAAAATCTCCTTGAAACGGTTCGGCTCTGCTTGGCATACAGTGTGAACATCAGACGCTGGTCAATCCACTAATTTAGCATTGAGCGCAAAGTACGTACATCACAACATACAGCAGTCGCTTCTGATCTAACAGGCCTAAACATCTTCCCTTGCATCTGATAAACATGGCACAGAACTGATAAGAGAGATTTGGGCGGTGAATAATAATAAAGCACACTTACTACACCCTGGCTCCTTTCCATGTTGCACTACATGATTTACTTTTCTGTTTTATGTCGTACTGCTGACTTCATCATTGCTAACCCAACGTGATAGCTTCACCAGACACGCAGCAGAGGGGGAACAGAGCATGTAGTTTGGCAGCGGAGGGTCAGACCCAGATTTTTTTGGTATGTAGGGAGCCAAATGCCAGTTCATAGCGGATCGACCCTTGTTTTTGAAAATCCTGCGTTAACCCGCTAATTTCAGTGGGAAAGTGTCTTCAGGGTGGCTCAGGTTATCCCATGCTATCTCTGTAGTAATGCTGCTATAGGCTTAGGCTGTTGGAAGACATGAAGAAAACTTTCTCTTAGTCTGCCACATTTGACTTCTTGCATTATGCATTTTTTCCCCCAGTTTTTTCATAGCCTGGCCAGCCAGACTGGCTTCACCATGTGTATTAAATACACAGCTTTCCTGTCTGGTAAGACTCAGACTCTCAGGTGTAAAACTGACCACACCAATCGCAGCCTGGATAGTGGCAACTAAAACTTGCATCAGTGCAACTCATAATGCAACAATGCTTTTCTGTTACCATACGGTCTAGATTGACGCCACAACGGAAAAACATGGTAGGCGATCATGGTAGGGGGGCCTACCTGGTTGTGGCTCTGCTGCTGGTTTGTTCCTGTTGGAGGGGAGTTTTCCTCTCTATTGTTGCTACATGCATGCTTGGGATGAAGTATTTCTACAAGCGACTGTTCACCATTCCTTCATGCTGACAGGAGCAGTAACCTCTGCAACATTAAACTGGGTTTCATTAGAGAACATTTGATCAATTCTAATAATGCCATGTAATTGAATTACAATAATTTGAAATTTGATTTGGAATCTGGCTGCACCATTGGACCATTTGACTATTGCAAAGTGTCTTAAAATATAATAATTGAACATAAAATAGCCATTTTTAATATGCTAAAATATAATAATAGTTTTCTGGAGGGCGCTACATTAAATTTATAGATTGTTTGCATTTATTTAAATGGTCTGTGATGAAAGTTAAGTTACACATTTGATGATTTGGATTCTGACCACTAGAGCTGCAAAAAGCATTAAAATAAAAGAAGCAGAGGCAAATGGCAAAGCAATTTGAGGAGACATTTAAATCCAAAATTTAAAGTTTAAAGTTGAGCCTGCCTTTCAGTTCATCCAGACTGCTGTGCCCTCATAATGGTGAAAGTAGAAAGGCTTGTCGGGGCACTTAAGACCTCTTCAGGCTCCATCTCTGCAGAGGCTGGAGGAAGTACACTCATTTAAATTCCCCCACAGATTCTGTCAGGTGTCTTTCTTGTTTTGCATCTCTGGCTAACTTAGTTTATTCTTTTTCTTTGTTTGTGGATCAATTTTTGCATTTGAGACCTTCTTGAGTCTCTCTTGGATTGTTTGACAGAACAATTGTACAGCTGTCTCAGTAGTGAAAAATTGTGACAGCTTAAGTTCTGAAACCTTTGTGCACACCAGGAAAACAGATCCTCCACCTCCAACAATAACAAGGACAGAAGCTTGTAGCTGATGTCTGTTCTGGTTTATAACACGGTTTTTTACTCATCAACTTCTATAACATCAAATATGTGCTCTGACTGTGACCACCATGGAGGGTCATGATAGAATTTAAACTTTAACTCTGAGCATTGATTTTTGGTCTGGAGGAGATCATCCTGCAGATCTATCTACTAAAGAAGTCGGAAGGTTTTGTTACCTAAGATTGCCTCTTTCAAACTACAGGCAAACTTTGGAAAGCAGAACCTTTCCTAATGAATCAGACACCATTTCTGATATCAAGACTACGTTTCTTAGGTCAAACTGTAGCCCCGCCCATCTCCATATCGCCGGCCTGCAGACTGAACCAAGGGCAGGCTATTCAGCCTAGATGCACCAGGGTTCTACAGCCTGACTCGGATCCAAACCTGCAGACTCTTGATAACGTAACCGTGGTGACCAGTGTTATTTCTGCCATTTATCAGCTGCTTTGTGATTGGCTCGGGCTGACTGATGGCAGCTTGACCTTTGACCTCCTTGAGATCCCCTGACGTCATGCTGAGTGGAAGAGAAAGGTGCTTTCTTCGGCAACTGATTCTTATTCTGATTTTTTTTTCTAGTGAATAGAGTTTTTAAGGTGGAAAACAGCATCAGCTGCCATTGACACACATAGACCCCCCCCCACACACACACACACCCATTGAGATAGTGTGTGTTTTCCAGTAAAGCTTTCAGCTGTAATTAAAGCTCATCACAGTTTATTAAAGCGTTTGAAATGCAGCCATCTGATTGGCTGCTGGGCTCTTTGTGCGACTGCAGCTGCTGCTTCCTGGTAATTTAAGAAATGCTCATGTGTGAAGACATGGCAACGTTCTGCTGAAGACTGAAGACACCTGCATAGCCACCTAAATGGGCTCCCAATACCTCTGAATGCCTCACATATGGAGTACAGTCACAGCTCCTTAGGATTATTAAAAAAAATATATTCTCCAGTTGGAAGGATACAGTATTAGTGGTAAAGCACATCCAGCAGGTCTTCAGGTGGAACCAATCAGAACCACGAACCATCACCAGAAATCTGTTTGACACCAAACAGTCGTACAGTATGTGCCATGAAGTTCTGCGAAAGAATTCAAATATGTCTCAGATGATTAAGTATACTTTTCTGTCTCCAGTCATACATGGTGGATCACGTTTGAGACTCCAAATGAAATAAAACAGCAAACACCCTCATAATGAAACATGGTGGTGGAAGCATCATGCTGTGGAGTTGCTTTGCTTCAGATGAAATTGGGTTTTGGATGAAATTGGAGCCGCTGCACCATCAGAGACACTTTTTAAAATTTCTTTGAAGTTATTATAATTTTTTTTCTTTTATCCAGAGCTGAAATAATTAACAGCTGGCGCTGCAGCTCTGACCGCATAATGACGCCATGGCTCGTCCCATTACGTCAGCTCCTCGTCAACAGGTGAGTAATTACCGCCTCGGAGGCTCTTGCAGCTGAGAGCTTTTCTTAACAAGCAGTTAATGAGAGAAAGGAGCTGCTAATCTGCAGCAGCAGCTGCTTCTCACACTTCATCAGCATCAAACTGGGAGTTAAGAACCAGTTCAACCAAAGAACCGGTTCCATTTTAATGCATAGGACAATCTGTAAGGTTATGTTTCTTTAAATCTGGTGGAGCAGGCAACATGGAAAACCAATAAACAATAAAATAAAATAAAGTAAGAGTAAACTAAGTAGAATAAACTAAGAATGTACAAAAAGATGAGGCCTGAAATCTGACCTATAAATCTAAACAACTAGATCATCTTGAAAAGTTCAAGAGATTTCCATTAAAATCTAATAAAAACTGGATTCATTTAAGAGTTCTGGCTCTTAGTCCCAGAATGTCCAGTTCACAGATAAGGTTTCCTCTGACACTGTAAGTTGGTTATAATGTCCTAAAGTCAGGGTGTTTTTTGTGGCTTCACACGCCTTGAACCAGGTTAAACTAGCAATAACATGATATGGTATTCCTAGAATTTCTAAAAGTCGAATGGGAGGCGGATCTTTTAGTTATCAGGCTCCTCTCCTGTGGAACCAACTACTAGTTTAAGTCTGTGAGGCAGACACCCTGTCTACTTTTAAGGGTAGGCTGAAAACTTTCCTTTTTTTGATAAAGTTTATAGTTAGAGTGGCTCAGGTTATCCTGAGCTATCTCTATAGTTATGCTGCTATAGGCTTACACTGCTGGAGGACATAGCCACCCCTTTTTCATTAATCAGCTTCATTATATCTCTATTCTCCCACTCTGCATAATCTGTCAGTTCAATTTCTAACATTCTGCTCTCTCTGCTTTTTCTCATATGGCTTCCCTTGTCTTCCTGTTTGTCTGTGACTCCATCCTCTGCCATCAACACCTTTGTTTATAGATGTTCAAGTTTGGCCTGTTTTTCATTGTAGTCCTGTTTCTCTGACTGGATGTGCTCTCTTTCCTTGTCTGACATGGGAGCTGGCTTGGATCTCATCTGCCAGGCTGTGTGTTTCCGGGACACGCCCACCTGTGGAGCTGTTTTACAGCTGCCTTTTGTACCTCTGCTTCTGTCTCCTTGAACCCCAGTCGGCCTCAGCAGATGGCCGCTCACACTGAGCCTGGTTCTGCTGGAGGTTTCTTCCTGTTAAAAGGGAGTTTTCCTCTCCACTGTCGCCACAAGCATGCTTAGTGTGAGGGATTGCCTTGTAGTCAATGAGTCGATGCAATCAACTGGTTTTCCTTAGATAGAAAACTTTGAATCAATTTGACTGTATGATCTGGTTGAACTGTAGGACACATTTAAATCCAAAAATGAATTTAGTGAATACAGTGAATTAAATTGAATTTAAAATCTAGCTAATTGATGAAAATATTGGCCAAAAGAATTTATTTAGACCTTTGCTCCAAATCTTTTCCTTAGGTTATTCCAATTCAATAGTTTTTGATCATCCCTATGGAGAAAACATTGTGGAAAAGTAAAGCTGCACCTAAACGAAGCAGCAGTAGAAATGTTATAATCACATATCAACAGAGTTTAAACAAATACGTAAAAGAAACACAATTTAGATAAAAATATATATATATATCCTGCCAGTCTTCCTCCAAGAACTTTCTCTGATTATTGTATGATGTCCGACAAAACATTTCTGGAGAAGTGCAAGCCAAAAAAGGCCAATATTCATAAAATGAAAAAAGAAACAGCAATGTATATTTCTAATAAACTGGGGAATTGGCCAAATTATCAAATAATAATAAACAAAACTACAATGAAACATTAGGGCCTTTCTAGATAAAAAGATCAAATTGTCATTTTTATTTTGTACATGATTCAGTACATAAATATATGATAATAAAATTCCACACAGACTGTTAATATTCTTGTTTCAGGAAACATCTCATCTGTGAAAGAGCCCCACCAATCAGTGTAGTATGGTCACCGGCAGCCTAACAGAACAAGCATCATTTCTACTCTAACATTCATGAAAAAGCTTTGGTGTCCACCCCAGTGAACAAAGCTGCTTTTTTAAGGGATAGGCTGAACTGTCATCCTTGTGGCTGAGGGTTTCTGTTTCATCAGGAAACGTGAAGATGAAGTTAAGCATGCACTCACACTCATTAGTATACAATGTAACGGGGAAATGACACATCCCTGTGGTACACCTCTGAATGGGAACTGTTAGAAATGCTGTTCTGCGGGAGATGTGCCCGTTTCCGTTTCTATCAGTTTTCCAGAGGAGAGTTTATCAGCTACCGTCTTTAAAAAAAGATCCTGTCTCAATGGGCCTCATGCAAGAACTGTTTGTATGAACAAGTTCTTCTTAGATCATGCTACACGTCATGTAGGAGAAAAATTCACATTCACCACTTGCATTCATTTCACTCTCTGTCACCGCCTTGGATTTATTATTCCATTAAAAGTAAAATGAAACTTCTGACAAAAGTCTACACAGGCAAGAAGTAGTCCAATAAGCAGCTTTGCTTCATAGGACGCTCTTAAACTACCCCTGACGATCATGTTTAGCACGTTAGATGTGTAAATAGAATACCACAGGGCCCAATATATCAGACACACGAGTAGTTTGATATATAAGGAACTCAGATGGGAGGAAGTGCAGAGTCTGTAGGCGTTGCTTTGTGAAGGCAGTCGGAAGCGGAGTGGAGTGGTTACCAAGAATGTGGCTTTTTGGGTCAGTGAAGACCGCAAATGTCTGCTTTAATGCATGTATGGCAAAGAGGGCGTGGTGAGAATCATTTTTTGGGATTTTTTTTTCTGTTCTCGGTCTTGTGTTTCTGGCAATTGGAACAATGTAGGGGCTGAGGCTGATGACGTGTCAAGAGCACATGAGGACGCATAAGTATTCATATCGATTAACAACCATTACCAAACTGTTGTTATTAGCTTAAGATGCTGGATTAGTATAGTGTGCTACAGGAGCTTTCAGCCTGTGCAAACTCATTCCTAATGCATAAAGAAGCAGCTATTATTACTGGATAGAACAAAAACCCCTATTGGCCTGTATAGACGCCGGTGACATGCAGGGACATTTGTTTTCTTGACTCTTCTTGTACATGTGACACATTTAATACCAATATATGCCATTAATTCAATTCAATTCAGTTTATTTATATAGCGCCAATTCACAACACGTCATCTGAAGGCACTTTACAGTCACCAGATCATACAGCCAAATTAATTCAAAGCTTTCTAAGGAAAACAAGTTGATTTCTTCGACTTATTGACTTGAATGCAATCCCTCACACAAAGCATGCTTGTAGCGACAGTGGAGAGGAAAAACTCCCTTTTAACAGGAAGAAACCTCCAGCAGAACCAGGCTCAGTGTGAGCGGCCATCTGCTGAGGCCGACTGGGGTTCAAGGAGACAGAAGCAGAGATACAAAAAGCAGCTGTAAAAGGCGGCCCCTTTCAGGAAACACTCAGCCAGGCAGACGAGGTCCGAGCCAACTCCCATGTCAGAGGATGAAGAGAGCACATCCAGCCAGTCACAGTTAGAGAAACAGGACTACACTGAAAAACAGGCCGATCTCCAACATCTATAAACAAAGGTGTTGATGGCAGCAGCACAGCTGATGTTTCTCTCCAGGATGGAGTCACAGCCAAACAGGAACAGATCAGATGAAGCTACTATGAGAAAAAGCAGAGAGAGCAGAACGTCAGAGATTGAACTGACACATTCTGCAGAGTGGGAAAATAGAGATAGAATGATGAAATAGGGGTCCCTATGTCCTTCAGCAGTCTAAGCCTATAGCAGCATAAATGTAGAGATAGCTCAGGATGACATGATATGAATCTGTGATTGATTGTTCTGGGCTTTCTCAAGGATCAAGATGTTTGGTACAAACCATTTGAGCTTTAGAAATTGAATTTTTGAACTAAAACTGAAATTAGTCAAACTTAATTTTATATTAATTGAATACGGTTTTTATTTTGTTTCACAGCATTAAATACCGTTTCAGATTTCTAAAATTTAGTTCAAAATCCAGGGGATCCCCAAGTGGGGAGGTCATAAGATGTTTTTTACTATTATCACCTTGGGTATATGGAGGGCCAAAATAGATCATGAGAGAAGGAGATGTTTGATGAAGTAGATATAACATTTGCCTACTTAAATTAATACATGAGTCAAACTGTGAAAGAAATTAAATGATTAAATACACAATAAAAAGTATAAATGCCTCTTTAAAAATCTATATAACATTATTAAAGAATTAATTATATGATATATATATATATCATTAAAATGTATTTATTTAAAAATTAATAAAATTACTTCACTCCATATTGACTTTTTGGGGCCAAAGGCTGAGATGTTAAAGAACCACCTTTTTCAGGGGAAATAGGGGATTTCAGTTTCTGACTGCACAAGCTTCTGCCCATAATTTTGACCCTGCTCTTTGTACATCTTGACAGCAATTTCAACATTCAAACGACTTCTCTCGCTGCAGACCTTGCCCACCCTTTAATGTTGGCTGTCTGCTGAAACCCTGTTTTCTGAATAAGGCTCCATTAATTTGAAACTTTACTTGTTTAACCTGCAGGCAGGAGTTTCATTTCCATCATTTCTCCCTGGAGATTTGTTAATTGAAAAACTTTAATTACGACTGCCTTCAGAATGAAAGAGCGCTTCAACAGCAGTTTAAGATGTTAGATAAAGTGCGGCGTCACACAGCGACAGAAAAAGAAACCGCTGCCGCTTTGGTAATTGTGTGTGCAGGAAGTGCCGTTACCTCTCTCTCCATATCGGTAAGAATACAGTAGGATGAACTGACTGATGTTTTCAACAGAAGCAGCATTATTGAAAGATTGTGCTGCATGTTGCCTCAATGCAAAATTTGTTCATTTAACCAAGTCTTACAATCTTTTACTCCTTATTGAGAATATATGTCATGGTTTGAAGAGGTCTTACCAAGTGGAATTGTCTTAATGCACTCGAAGATTATTGCACTTATTTTGAGTAGAATCTTCTCAAAGCAGTTTATTATTCTAACATAATCTACTCTTGCTTAGTATATAAATATTAAAACAAGATTAAGATTTGGTTAGATAGACTCTTTTTAAAGTGCTGAGTCTCCAAAGATCAGTTTCCCGGTAAGCAGAATTAAGCAAATGTCCTATCAGTGGCCAGAGCAGAATGAACTGAAGGACCATACTGAGCTGATTAGACGGGTATGGGGCATTGCAGGCTAACAAAAGAAGCCAAACGACGCCCATTCCAAAGGGGTGGACCCGTTCGTCCGTTTTGTTTTCAAAAGAATAACAAGGTTTTGTTGGGCTACTGTATAAAACCTCGAACTCACTGCCATTCCTGACATTTTGGATTGAAAAAACTTTCTGGATGGGAAACGAAAAACCTTCAAACTTGGAAACAAAGTCGAGTGCTTTGCCTTTTTTTTAAATGACTGAGAATCTTCAGCAGCAGAGCATACTGATGCACTGACCCCTGCTGCAAATGGACAAAAGCTTTAACCAGGAGCATTACGGAGGCCAGGGTCCACTGCACCACACAGAGGATGCATGCTTTGCAAAGATGCCCCTGGAATTGTTTGGCCCCAAAGATATAACCCAAGATTTTGAAAGAAATGAACAATTATTCTGAGCTTATGTTAGTAAACATAATGCTTATGTGTGACATATGGTCATAGAGTTCAGAAAAACATATAAAGGCTGACTATTGCGATTATAAAACTGTTTGTGATTGACCCACATTTTCCTGACTTCCTTCTTCCTTCAGAAAGACACCGCCATTACAAAACCATATCTCCTGTGAGCGTTGGAGGCAAATTAATACAGACCAATTTAATGCTGTCCAGATGAAGTGTCTGACTAACCAACGATCCAATAACAACAAATTCTGTCTCATTTGAATTTAAAAGCAGACCATATTTCTTTAAGACATACCTGCAGGCTATATAACTACTGTTTTATCGGGATTTATGGACAAATAAAGTGGAATATCATCAGCATAACATGGGATAAAAATTCCAATTTTAATTTGGGGTTCTAATATGAACAGGGGTAAAATGTCAATATGTATTTGGTCCAACTGTCTGGTTTAATTCTAGGTTTTACAGTGATATTGCTTTTCTTTTTTTGTGTTGTGTCTTTATGTCCCCTGATATTTCATAGATGTCCAACCCTAAATTGTTTAGCGCATCACATTGCCTGTTTGTTTGCTGAATACTTCTTAGTCTGTCCTATCAGGTCCTTTCTATCCTGCATCCCAGCATTAGGTCTTTTGTGGCTTAGACCCAGATTGTCTTGAATGTAGGTCAATTCCTCACCTCTGCTCTCTAACATGGAGGGGAACCTTTTGACCACTGGGTCACCAGAGCCTTTACATTAGTGAGAGGCCTCAGCTGGTTTATGGAACACCTGCTGGACCCACATGCTGGTTCAGGAATCAACCTGTGAGTCTGCTGACTTCCACCTCACATGCTGTAGGACGCTTTGGTTACTGCCAGATATCACGCCTCTATTTTCCTCTGATGGCCACTCAAATCTTCTCCAACTCTCTCCTTGTCTCTCTCAGCAGACACAGAAAGTTTTTCTCAAACAGATTTTATTCAAACCAACAATTAAAAATAGTTTCATGGTGTTTACATTCAGAAAGAATCAGCTCAGAAAGATCGGAACATTTCACCCAGCTGACCAGAGATCAGCTTCTGTACAGCATCAAGAAGAGGAGGGGTGGAGGAGGGCGATGAAGGCTCAGCAGGACGTGAAGGTCTTCCAGAAGAAGTTCTTGCATCCAGCCTTTCTCTCTCGGGGTGCGAGCAGCGGCCCGCTGCTGGCAGCCCGCTCCAGGTCCAAACGGATGTCCTCTGGTTCTCCTTCGGGGAGAGTAAACCCATCCTCCTCTAGAGCTTCGTTCTCCATCTGCAGGAGGTCAGAGAGGAGGAGCTCTGCCAGCGAGGAGCGAGACGTTTCCTGCAGAGACACAAAGGAGACAGATTAGACCATAGTGCCTTGGATCAGAATGCAACAGGTTCCTTTCTGGAAGTTATTGGTTCATCAATGAGACTCTTATGTTCCTGAAGCTCCTGAGACCAGAAGAGACTCCAGACAACATCTTATCCAGCGCTCATCAGATCCAGAAAAATCTTAGAGTTTTTTCTGCCCCTTCAGCAAGTTTGGATATCCTATACATTTTACAAGAACCTCAGAAGAAGACAGGATATTTGAATCAGAAAGTGATATCTGGAGTTAAGATGTTTGGATGGAGACAACATTTCTAGTAAGAGTTAAGTGATCTAAGAGAACAACAGGAGGAGAGCAATTATAACACTCCCTGTTATTATAGTTTTCCAGTGTAGTCCTGTTTCTCTGGGTGTGACTGGCTGGATGTGCTCTGTTCGTCCTCTGACATGTGAACTGGCCCAGAGCTCGTCTGCCTGGCTGTGTGTTTCCTGGACGGGGCCGCCTTTAACAGTTGCCTTTTCTATCTCTGCTTCTGTCTCCTTGAACCC
>NW_015151070.1:161716-165554 GCF_000732505.1 Cyprinodon variegatus | reverse complement strand
AATATTTCTAGATTTGTGTTCAAGTTTTTTTTCTTCAGTTTTTTCTTGTTTATGTTTTTTCAGATTCAGCTTTATGAATTTCAATTTTTATTTTTTTTTTAAATTGTGTTTCACAGGTCACATTCTTTTCACTCCAGTGGCTGGGATTTCCTTTGAAGTGAGGAGGAGGAGTGATTTATAGAAGATAATTTAAAATGAAGGCAATACATGATACTACATATGAAAAAAAGAAATAAAAATATATATATTTAAAAAAAAAGTGATAAAATCTACAAATTTTTTTGAAAAAATGACATGTAGAAAAAAAAAACCCACAAATTATTCTGTTACTTCTGATCTGAAGTAGCTCTGGACTCCATAACCAATCAGACTCATGGGAATGTGTGTATTGATAATGAAATAATGATAAAAAAAACTAACACAAAAAGAAAACTCATTAATATTCATATTTTTAAGTAGGTTTATTAACAATATTTTTTCTAGGGTTATTTAAAATATAACATCTAAGGTTAAAATATTCCAAACAAATCAGGAGATTTTAAATCTCAGCAGGTGAAGAGACCCGAGCCGACTCAGTCAGGCTAGAGCTCCATCATTATGGACCAAATATAAAGATAACCGAGGATCTTCGATCCTGCTTTAGTCATACATTAAAATTAAACAAATCAAAAGTTTTTGCCTTATAATTTGTCTTTCTATTTTTAAGCAGTTTTTTTTTCTGAACAAACATCTCATAATAAAACAAAGATTTGGATGAATTGTAGAATTCTTTGTCCTTGCATCTCATGTTTAAAAACTATAAATAAGAATGAAATAAAATCTATTTGGGAAAACAAAATATAGTGCATGCCTAAAGTAGACATGTTAGGAAAGTCAAGACGTGCAAAGTTATTTGATTGGGCTCCATTTAAATGGTGCTCTAATAGCGGTTTGGAACCAGCAAAAATATGCCTAAATAACCATCCTGAAAGAAATATTAAAATTTTCTTTATAAATATAGTGCGATCATCTCTAACCTGCTGGACTGAACTCAGGGACTGTTAATCCAGTCCCTGAGGGTCAGTGTCCTGCACCTTTTAGATGCATCCCTGCTTTAATACCTGAATCAAATAATTAGCTCCTTTGCAAAACTCACGAGTATTTGACTTCAACTGAGGAGGTATTAAAGTTATTTGATTCAGGTGTGTTGGGCCAGGGAGATATCTAAAAGTTGCACGATAGTGGCCAATGAGGGCCTGCCATAAGGCAACATTAAGGGAGAACAGAAATCGCTTCTGCCAAGTTGGAGACGCATTCCGGAGACTGGTGCATCTATGGGGTGATTATTGTTACAATTTATTGTACGGTGTTTTTCCAGACATGCTACAGTATTTAAATTCAGTAATTTTTTTTCTTTTTTCTATTAACTGCATAAAGATTGTTTGCAGTTAATCAAGTGTATTAATCTGCCCCACCCAGATATCTTTTTCATCACTATTTTTCATTAGATTGCGTGCATGCAGACTATCTCACCATCATTTGTCATTGTAGCAGTGCCTACTTCTCCAATCTATAACCAGAGAAATTAATGTGTGAGTATGCACCTGACTTTCAATTTTAGTAAAGTTAAACAGCAGCTTTTTGGTTTGATGCAGGTTGTAAGGACTTACATTAGCTTTTTTTTTCCACGTATACATTTCTGAGCTTTGGTATTAGAATATAATCTATATATTTATAAATGCAAAATAGTTTGCACCTGTAGTTCTGCCCATGCAATATGAATCACAACTGTTTTAAAGATCAGCTTTGCTCATATTTATTTAAGTTTTATAAATGTTTTAAAACATTTTATGCTCTGACTTGAGTTTCACAGTTTCCAGGTTAAATGCGGATGAAGTTTTGGACTCAGGAACATTAATGTTCTTTTGGAGGTTCCTTAAAGGTCCAAAAGAAACCACAACTTCTTCAGTTTTTGCTCTAGTAGTAATTTCCGAACCTGTTTTCACATCAATTAAACATAATATTCTAGGAATAAAAAACAACAGATAAACAATATAGTTTGTGTTTTCTGACGGATTGGGACATTTCTGAGATGAGAAAACATCAGAATGGATGGATCACAGCTGGTTTGGCTCCTGTTTGACTGAGGGAGCAGGAGATCTAGAATAAACAGGTGACAATGTTATTCCTGTTGGAGAAAACGGAAATCTAAAGTTTTCTAAACAGACCAAGGAGGCTGCTCAGATTGAGCCAGATAGATCAACATTTATCTGGGTCAGACAATGCTCTGGCACATTCATTTAGGGGGGGGGGTTACTCCATGTTAAGAATGAATATTGAATCTAGAAAATATGGAAAGTTGATATATTCCTTTATTCCTCTGAAAATGACCAAAAAGATTTTTCTTAGAAGCAAAAATAGAGATTCTCTGACTGAATCTGGCTGTTGTGCAGTTTTCACCATGTTCATTAGTAAGAAAAAAACAAACAAAACAAAAAATCACTGACTTTATGTCTGCAGGGCAAATAATTCAGCAGCTAAATCAGCAGTTTCATCATTTCTGGTAGAATGTTTTTAGTCTCTTTTGGCAAAAATAATGAATAAAATCTAAGTGCAAATATAGAATAAGAACAAATAAATATATAAATAGATTTCTTAACTAAAATCGAAGTGATTAAAGGCTCACCTGTTAGTTTTCCTACTTATTATTGTTTAAGTTTAAAGATGGTTTTGTCTCAGTGTATCATCGGACTTAAGATGAAAAGCTGAAAATAAACTTTATTAGTAATGAAATAAGCTCCTTTATGGAAAAAAATACGCAATTAAAAAACAGCAACAAGAAATATTGAAAACAGTTCTGATTTTCCGTGTTTTTATTTTATTTTATGTATTTTATAACTTTATAACGCCTTTATCCGAGTTTAAACTGTAATATAAAGTAGAGTTGTGTGTTGCTGTTGGTTCCCACCTGTTTGGAGCTCAGCAGCGGGGTCCGGTGCAGCAGCAGGCGGAGTTTGGAGTCTCTTTGAGCGGCGGAGGAGCAGCTGATGGAGGCGCTGAGGGAGAGGAGGAGCAGGAGGAGGCAGCGGAGGCTCAGGGAGGAGAACATCTTCAACATCTGTCTGCTCGTAGCTCGGCGGGTCTTCTGGGTCTGTCCCGGGAGAGAGCGGCTCTTATAAAGCCCTGCTGGCGTCACCCTGATGGACGGAGGGGGTGACTGATGATGATGATCATCATCATCATGTTTCCATAGTTTAGTCAAATGATCCGTTTTTAAGCTTCTCTTCGTGTTTCCTGTTAAACGGTTTAATGTTTACCAACCTGAGGCCCGCAGACCCAGAGGAGGACGGCCAGAATGTTTAAATGGGAAATTATTCTGGCTTAAATGTACTCTTTATTAGACCATATTGTCCCAAAATTTAGAAAATTTCTATAAAAAAAAAAAAATCCTGTCTTAAAGTCTGTGTTTTTTCCCATTATCGTCATCATTATATACATCAGCCTGTACGCCCAAATTCAGCCAATCATATATCAATGTTCATCTGTCAGTCACATTTTTTCGGACATAGCATCTTGATTCATATGTCGCAGCTAATATATGCAACAGTTGAAATAAGAAATAAGAACCATTTATTCTTTCCTATTAAGTTCCGTCCCAGTGTTCACAGGGATGGACGTCTGTGTCTGCAGCAGGCGTAGAGCTAACAGTGTTGGGATCTGGAGGCTTTGTCCACCTTCTCCACCAGAGGGCGCACAAGATCTCCTGAGGGCATGAGCTGACTGCGACACCTGTCTTCCATCTGCTCATCAAGGAAGCCCTATTTAAGGAGGAGGAGGCTGACACTTCCCTGCCACAGTG
>NW_015151070.1:155918-160779 GCF_000732505.1 Cyprinodon variegatus | reverse complement strand
TTTAAAGCAACTTAAAAATGCATGGTCATGTTGTTTAATAGTTTTTCTGAAAGACTAACATATCCTACTGCCTTATTATTTTTTACTTTTGTTTTTTAACCTCTGTTTATACTCTTTTTTTTGTATATGAAGACACTGTAGCTATATCTATGTTAACAACAAACTGCAAATGTGTAAACAAGAAGTAGCCTGCAAAGCTATGGCACCTTCCAGCAAAGCTAAAAAATAATCAAGAATGGTACAAGATCCAAATTGAAAAAAAATGTACAAAAGAAATGTAAAAACTTGATTTCTAGAGATGTAAGAAATGCAAGTAAATTTGCTGCGTTCAGCAACTACATCGAACTGCGTTCAGATGTGGTTGCTGAGTTGATGGAGCCCTACCCCTACATTTTCACTTGTCCCAATCCTTCTTTGCATGTAGGGGTAGTGGACATTCCAAGGGGTAGGGGGTATAAAATGAGGGATTTTAGATGCTGACTTGCTATGAAATGGCCAGAGACAATTCCACAGATAAAATAGAGGTTAGGGATTTCACTAAGCGACTTACTGTTCCTATTTTTATAATTTTTTTTTACTTTTCAAAGCCGTTGATGACGGCAGGGGTGTGTGAAATCATTGCGATAGAATCGTCAGAAAGAACACAACAACTAGGACGAGGAGGGCAGCCATGTCTGCCTCTGAATCTGAGAGAGGCATTAATGGAGCAATAATGCAAAGATTATAGCTTAAACTGATCAAGAGAACCGCTAAAAAAGAATTCCAGATGGAAATTATGTCTGTGTCCAAACCCCTCAATTACTATACAGAGGGAGAATATATAGTGGACTTTATAGTGTGCCAGTAAACTGACTGTTTGGACAGATGACCACTACTTTTTTCTCCGTGTTGGTCATGTGACTCTGGCCGCATTGTGCCATCTTTGTTCTCACTCATCCCCAAAACTAATCCCATGATGCTTTGAGAGGAGAGACCAGATCCTTCTTGGTTATATTTGCACATCTAGTGACCAATAATGTACACTACTTTTCAAGGTGCATTGTGGGGAATTTTGAGTCCACTACTTTTTTATCCACTAGACATGTTTTTCTGAACCTTTTTTTACGTGTGTACTCCTAGAAGGATTTTGTCTTACCATGATCATCCAAAAGTGGACGTAAAATAACTGAATATAAAACAATACTTTATTAAATATTTTTATCTGAGCATTTAATTGTTTGGCATTTTATTCTTTCCATCTCACATAAAAAAACAACACAAATATGTTGCGTTGAAGTTAGTAAGGAATAAAAAAAACAACATAAAACCATATCATAAACCTGTAATTATAAAACTGGAGCTCCTCTGAGTAACTCCCCTATAATCAGATTTAAACTTGATGAATTGGAACAAAATACAGAACAAAAATTATAGTCAGACTGACTTCATTATTTTTACTTTGTTTTCATCAAGAAACCTAAGCTGCTTTACTGAGCTCCAATAGCTCAGTAAAGCTGATCCCAGGCTGTTCTTTACTTCTAGGATGTTCGTCAGCATAGTTTTGGTGAACTCAAACAAATAAGAAAAACAAATGTTTTGGTTGATGAAAGCGTGTTTATTTTTTCAATTGGGTCTGCACAAAGCAAAACAGATCCCAGCTCTATTTTATTTTACTGCCTAAGACATAAAATATTTTCATATACCCCTTGCAATGCACTCGGGGACCACTAGACACTCATATAAAATGGCCTAACCCCTATGGGCCTTAGGCCCTAACCCTTATAAATAGGGGTTGGGACACAGCCCATGCCTGTCAAATAGCTGATTAGCCATTGTTTATGCTACTTGAATTTTTGTCCTGTGTACTCTGCGGTCGCCATAAAACAGCCTTTATCATATTTAACTATTTACCTATTTCGCAGCACTGACAGGGTTCTTTCTTTTCAGGTCTGAACAGCATCCAGCCATCATCAAACACTTTCCTGCTACCTTGATAAAAGATTTCTAGTCCATCTGTCAGTGATTTTGTTATGTAACAGTAGTAAGGACTGTTAGGAGCCGTATCACTACGAACTTTTAAATACATCTATGTGTGCATTATCCAGTAATGTACTGTAATGCCAACATTCCCACTGGAGCAGTCCTGCTTGGTCATTTTTACCCACTTAATCAATTAAGGGCTGAAACAATTAATTGGACTAATCATGATTAATCGATTATTGTAAACTAATTTAATAATCGATTAATTGTTAAATGGAGTATAGAAACTGTAAGCAATAATTATGTAAAAATGGTCAAAAAAAATTTATAAATATTTTTGCAGTAAAGATAAATTTTTTTAATATGCTGTATCCAGAACTCCTCAAGGGGCAAAGTTTTACTTTCATCCAGTTTACTTTTGTAGAAAGTTGTCTTTAAGGATCCTTTGGCTGTCTGATTATTAATTAATTAATTGAAAAAATAATTGACAGATTAATCGATTTGCAAAAACTCATTAGTTGCCACCCTAAATCCTTTCTTTATTCACAGTTTTATATTGTTAAAACACTTTACAGTAAAGTATTTTACTGTTTATCTGTTAACTCTTCACTATTATGTTATTCTTATACGGTACATTTTTCTAAGGTCCACATCTGTGTGACCAATTCTTCTATAATCTTTTTGCTGATGTAATATCAGAGTTTCCCCATTGTGGGACAATAAAGGGATTTTCTATTCTATTCTATTCTATTCTATTCTATTCTATTCTATTCTATTCTATTCTATTCTAAATAACCCTGACCCTGTGAGTTGTTACCTCCAGCCAATCATTGAATTGGATTTTCCACATCATGCAGCGGTTGCTTCCCAGAGAGTTCCAGGAGTAGAAGCCAGAGGTTCTGCAGAGCAGACCGACAAACACAAGCCAGGAGACATGGGAGAGCTGGAGTATCCGGAAGGAGAATCCAGAGCTGGTGTCAATTAGGAAGCATAAGTCCAAGCCAGAAGATCTGAGATCCGAAGAGGAAATCCAAGCCAGGGTTGGGAAGCAGAAACTAGTCAGGATCAGACAATCAGAATAACACACTAGGTAAGCTAAAGAACTCTCACATACGGCTCAAATAATCCTGTACTGATGGCTGGGACCAAGCGGTTTAAATGAAATGGCCATTTCAAACAAAATGACATTTTTCACATTTACAATATACACTCTTGATGTCTAGAAATGAATTTCAGATCTCCATATTCCTATTGTTGCTGGTCATCATTTGTATTATTTTGATGATGAAGAAATGTATTTCAGATGTCATAAATACAGTATCAAGTCAGAATAGAATATGTCAAAACAGCCACTTAAACTGTGTAAACATTTCTAGGTACTTTTTTTACTTTCTGAAACTCAGTTGCTGCTGCCAAAAATGTAATATAGAAAATTTGTTATTACAGTTATAACTAAGAATTTGATTTTGACCTTGAAGAATCTTATTTTAGTGATCTACAAATGAAACAACAGAAAGGAGAGTGATTTTAATAAAACTTAAAATGGCTTGCCAAACATAAAAACACACAGCCTGCCATAGTCCAGTTCATATAAACCTACGCATTAACTCAAGTAGCAAGCTTCTCTTTCGCCATCTTCCTCTCCTTTGTAGCTATAGCTAGTTGCTCTTTCTTTTAAACACTTTCTCCAATTCGTTTGTTCAGTTCTCCATTAAAATATCTAATTCCAGTGGTCTGTAATAGGCACTTCCTGTTGCCTGTTTTCATGGTGGCTCGTTGAATGGGGTCTCTCCTGATAAAGGCTTTTCATACTTCACGCACATGTTAAACTCTGAGTGGACCTACTCAGAGTCGATTGAACTAACTCACAGCAGCCTTTGTGGAACCGACATCTCAGTTTCCAACCTTAGGCTACATCAAATCAGAGTTGAAGATTTGAGTCTGTTTAGTTTGTTAAACCTGCTTTGTGAAACAGACCCCGAGTATTTTGTTAATTTTTGGAACGTTCTAACCTGGCATTGATACCATGTAAAATTGCCACGTATCAATCTTGGAAGCCTCCTATAGAAGGTATTCGCAAAAGGGAAGGGCATTCAATACATTTCTTCGTGCTGATTAGGTATCTGCCTCCCCTGTCGAGCTTTTAGTCAGTAACAGGCAGTATCAGCTGAGATAGATCACATTCCTTATTCATTTCAAAGAGTTAATGATGAATCAAACTGTCACCAAATATGGCGTGGAGAAACGTGCAAACATCTTTCCAATCAGCAGAGGCAAAAATAAATAGAGGCTATTCCAGCTAAAACCAACACAGCCATCTTTGTTTTGCTTCAATTCAAATCAGTTTATTTATATAGGGCCAATTCACAACACATGTCATTTCAAGACACTTTACAAAGATAATTCAATTAGATTATACAGTCTATAAGGAAAACCAGCTGATTGCGTCGACTCATTGACTCAAAGGCAATCTGTCATATGCTGGTTGCGACAGTGGAGAGGAAATCTCCATTTTGATAGGAATAAATCTCCAGCAGATCCAGGCTCAGTGTGAGCGGCCATCTGCTGAGGCCGACTGGGGTTCAAGGAGAGAGAAGTAGACGTAGAAAAAGAAGCAGAGGTGCAATAGGTGACTGTCAACCAGCTCCACTGGCAGCCCTGTCCAGGAAACACACAGCCAGGCAGACGAGCTCCGAGCCAACTCCCATGTCAGAGGACGAAAAAGAGAAAAAACAGTTGGTCACAGTCAGAGAAACAGGACTACAATGAAAAAATAGTCCAAGCTCCAACATCTATAAACAAGGGTGTTGATATATTTTCTCCAGGATGGAGTCACAGCCAAACAGGAACAGTCCAGATGAGGCTACTATGAAAAAAAGCAGAACTAACAGAACGTTAGAGA
>NW_015151070.1:143581-155354 GCF_000732505.1 Cyprinodon variegatus | reverse complement strand
GCCTCTGTCATACATGTTGCAGCATTTGATTGGTCCGACACATTTCTGTATCAAGGCAAACACATCTGTAGGCCACTAGCAAGATGTTATTTCAGGTTTTTGTGAAGTATCAGTCACTCAACAATTCGTCTTTCTTGCCAGGTAAGGAAAGGTCCAGAATATTTGGAACATCAGTTCTTTTGTTACATAAAAACAGGGAACTTTTACAAGTACTTTGGTTGTTTTCATATTATAGTCTCCTTGATGGTCATTCAACTACAGTTGTTTTCTTAACTCGTGAACAGTGTGTTTAACTTTCTCTTCTATAGCGCCAAACTGTTGCAGAACATTTAATGCAACATTGAATACTAACTTTAAAACTCCTTTCATGTCTCAAAGCCAGAGCTGTTGATGTTTTTCTTTTTCTGATTGACCTAGTCTTCCATTAGTCTTCACTTAAACTGTCTAGAGTCGACGACCAACCGGGTTAAAACAGGGCCTGTCAGTACTGGACCTGTTAGTCAAACTGAGTTCAGACTGCAGAGTTAAGAAGTTTTTTTTTTCATTTTCTGAAAAGATTATCACATTTTCATCATTAAACCTCTTTTGATAAAACCCTTTAACAGTTGTATGACATGTCTCTGCGTGCCTTTTGGAGCTGATTGGTTCTCCACAGTAAAATGTTTTTTTTTTGTACGTGTCACTGTCCTGACTGTCCTCCTTTGCCTCCTCCCTTCATCTCTGACTGAAGTGATAAATGTTGTGTGTTAATGGAAGCGTTAGATCCGCTTTTAGTCATTAGTTCCTCCTCCTCTTCCTCCTGGTTCCCAGTTGTTCCCACCACACTGAGCCACTGGTCACGCCGGCCCGTAATGGTCCTGATGCCTGCAGGTTTGTCATTAACTCACTGATGCAAAAACGCTTTTAGCTGAATGCTTATTAAAGTCCTCAGACACTTATTGTTTCTCCTGATTACATCCTCCTCCGCACAACTATATGAGCTCCCATCTGAGCAGTTTGTCTTTGTAGGACAGATCAGTGCTGAAATCATTTAGCTTTTATTTCCTGTCTTTCTGTGCAACTGTAAGATATTTATGTTTTATTTAATCAGCTTATTGGGGTCTATAAATATCCAATATCTCTGAGGATCCATGACGAATTAAAGGTGCTTCTTTGTCTTTTGATTCTTGGGAACATATCTTACCATGTCAGCAAAAACAGCGATGTCAGGGACTACAAACTGAATTTTATTCCATTGTTTTGTAAATATAAATTTGAAAAAAGAAAAAATGCAATCCAGAGTTCAAACCTTGAAAACCCGTGTTAATCAAAAAACTATTAGAACTTAGAAAATAACTTTTTCCTGTTTTCTCAGATATTTTCTTTCTTTTTTTTTTATTTGTCATATTTATTTTCTTAAATTTAATTTAATTTAATTATCTTATGTCTTAAAGTTTCTCTTTTTGTAACAAAAGCAAACTGAGGACCTAGAATTTAGCCAGAAAAGATCAGATACTGTAAAACAGTTGGAATTTAAACTTCTGCAGCTCCAGGTTGAATCACCGGCGTCTGGAGCAAGAACCACTGGAAGTGGAGACTATGGGTTAGTGACCAGAATACTGGAACAAGCTCCTGTTGGTGGATGATGTCACTGGTGTAGAAAAATCTGATCCGGAATCCAATTAGAGCAGTTGGTAGGATTTTACTCATTACCGGAAGATTAATCAATATTCAAAGGAGGGGCACTGGTTCAGAACCGGGATGGCAGAGACAGGCAGGGTGATCAAGAATAATAACCAGAGGGGTCCGGGAACAGATCCAGGGTCAGAGCCGAGGTGATCAGAAATCCAGGGAGAATGATGAGCTCAGAGTCAGGGCACAGAAACAGGTCAGAGATCCAAACAGCACAACTATACTGGTCTAACAGGGGTCAGGCAGGCTCAGAGAATCAGAGGGCAGAATCAGGTTTAAAACAGGCAGGCAGGCAGACATACTTTCAGGAATGCTTGATTAGACTCACTGGTGGCTCATAATAATCTGGCACTCCAGATAACAGCCTGATCCTGAAAGTCCTGAGAAAACAAAGGAAATCATTTTTGACTTCAGGAAGAACCCGCCTAACCACGCTCCACTGCTCAGCTGTGGAGTTGGTCAGCAGCACCAAATTCCTGGGGGTGCACATCACAGACACCCTCACCTGGACAGTAAACACCACCTCACTGGTCCAAAGGTTCTACAGAAGCACAATAGAGAGCGTTCTGACCAGCTGTCTCACTGTGTGTTGTGGAGGCTGCAGCGCCTCAGACTGGAAGAAATTGAGAAGAGTGGTGAGAACAGCAGAGATGATCATCGGGGCTCCTCTTCCCTCCATTAAAGACATTTCATCCCAGCACTGCATGTCCTGAGCCTGTAATGTCATCAATGACCCCTCACACCATGCCATAGCCTCTCTTATCACCTTTTGGAAGGGGCTTTGCAGCATTCGATGCAGGTCCAGCAGATTCCGCAAAAGCTTGTTCCCCACTGCCCTCAGAAAGCTGAACCGTTTGCACCATAGATGTTTACTGCTCTGAACTTCCATATCAATGCGATTTGCACCATGTCTTTTCTCCCACATGGTTTACATTTGATCACTGCCTAACTTTATGGAATGGAAATGCTCTAAAAGCTGTACTTTCTGTAATTTCATTTTGTATATACTCTGTGTATACAAAATGACAATAAAAGTTGTCTAAGAATAAATCGTTAGTGACTGGTCTAAGACGTGGGTATATAGTCAGAGGTGCAGATGGATCTGATGAAGGCTAATGACAACAGGGCCGAGCTGTGCAGGTGTGTCTACTCGTGAATCAGACCAGCAGTAGTCCCAAAATCACGACAGAACCCCCCTCTCAAGGGCAAATTACAGATTCTTTCTTGGGCTGGTCAGGGTGAACTTTATGTAAATCCTTGATGAGACTCTTATCCAAAATAAATCTAGCGAGAATTGAGGATCCCTTCTCAGTTTTGTAACGCTTCCAATGAACAAGGTACTGGATACCCCTGCCCCTCCTTCTGGACTTGAGGATACACGGAACAGTATAGACAGGGTCGCTGTCGATGAGTCTGTAGGGTGGAGGGGGTCTGAAGGAGGGTGCAAATCTTGAAGTCTTGACTGGTATGACTTGGAACATGTAAAACGCTGCATGAATCCTCATGGTCCGAGGGCATTGGAGATGCACGGCCGAGGTTCACCACCGAGGTGCCATCTTTCTGCTCTCCAAAGGTAGTGGCAGGTCCTGAGTGGAGAGCCACACCTTCTGACCTACTTGATGTTGTGGTGCCTGTAGGCGTTGACAGTTGGTAGAGTGAGACTGACCCTCCTTCATCCTGTACATCAGGCATCCCCAAACTTGGTCCTCTCAAGGGCCGCTGTCCTGCAGGTTTTAGAGGTTTCCTTGCTCCAGCACAGCTGATTTTAATTGAAAGCTGATTAACAGGCGTTTGCTCTACTGCAATCGTTACAATCAGCTGTGCTAAAGCATGGAAACCTCTAAAACCTGCAGGACAGCGGCCCTTGAGGACCAAGTTTGGGGATGCCTGCTGTACATGGTTCTTCTTTCTCTTCTCCAGACTTGTTGGCACCCCTGGGCTGCTAATTGGACAGAAGGAACTTTAGCATACTTTTCTTTTAAGGTGAAAACCGGTGGCTGAAATCCAAAAACAACATAGGAAGAGGAGAAACCAGTGGCACTAGAAAACCTGGGCTTTGATCGCATGCTTGACTTGGAATATGACTCACATAACAGATAGAGCTTGGTTTCAACCTGGTTTGTCCATCTCTCAGAAGATAGAGACCAGATGACAGCTGAAGAGAGCCCCAGCAGAGAAGAGAACTCATTCCAGTTTTGGACAATGAGTTGGGGACCTCTCAGAAATGATGTCTGTGGGAATGTTGTGTAATCGAAAAACCTCTTTGGAGAAATAGATTTCCAACCTCTTTTGCAGTGGGAAGCTTCTGTAGGGGAACCAGGTGAAACATCTTTGAAAATCTTTCGACTTTGGTGAGAATGATGGAGTTACATTCAGAGATGGGCAATCCAATGATGAAGTCCATGGAAATGTGAGACCAGGGCCTAGAGGTCACACAAAGCAGCCATAGTGGGCCAGAGGGACTTCGTCAAGAGGCTGCATTGCACTGAGTACAGGCTGCAACAAACTCTTGATGTCAGAAATACGGGTGGGCCACCAAAACTGTGTCTGAACAACCTGAGTAGCTTTAGTAACCCCAGGATGACAGGATAGATTTACGCTGTGACAGACATTGAATACCTTACTGACCAGATGATCAGGAGGGTAAGCGGGGTATGTGAACAGATCCAGGCTCAGAGCCAGGTGTTTACAAATCCAGGGAGAACCAGAGCAGAATACGGGGGCAGAATCAAGGCACACAAACAGGTCAGAGATCTACACAGCACAACTGAGAAACAGACAGACAGACAGGCTTTCAGTAATGCTGGAGTGACTGGTCTGACTCAATTTAATTCAATTCATTGGGATGGGGTCTTGTAGCTCTTGTATTCGATACTTACTTTCTTTATAGCAGGATACTGTTGTTTGTTGTTTTTTATTTTCAGCACTCTCTTTATTGTGTTAATGTTATTGTTTATTAAGTTTTTATTATCATTATTTTCTATTTTTTTATTATAGATGTCACTATGCATTTTTATTGTTTATGTGTCACACTTTTTCTTAAAAACAAACATGTAAGTGTCAGATCAAGTGCCTTGATGAAACAAATGTTTCACAATAAATATATCTGAAAACCAGTTTTTCTTTACAGGTATTACAAAACTGAGGTGATGCAGTTTTAACTTCACTCCTGTTGAGACGTGATCACCTGTTAGATCAGGGGTCTGCAAGCTGCAGCTCCAAAGAAAAAAGTGGCTTTTTGGTTCTTTGGCTCATATATTATGTAAATAACTCTGTACTGAACTAGACATTCTGCTTGATGTGAATTCAACTGACTATATTGGTGCATATTTTGTGTTTATGTTGGCATCATAACCATAAATACATATTTGTAGATTGTGGACCCCTCAAAATGTATATAGCACAATTATTCGTATGCTACATATTTTTTTCAGTAAAATTATTAGTTTTATTCTAGACCATTCTTGACATTTTTTTGTATATATTATGTTTTTAAAATGGATTGTTTTGATGAAAAAAACTAAAATTGTTGCTTTGACCTTTGAATTATCCTCTGTGTGTTCCTGTTATTTTTTTGTCATGGTTAATTTACACGTTACGAGACTATAGATGAAAATGAGTCTTAATGGCAGATGTAGAACTCAACCTTGTGTTCATGTTAATATTACCAATTGTCCCATTTTAAGAATAAAGAAGTCTTTATGTATGAGAGCTTCCTTCACAAAGCCCATATCATGAAACTGAAGTCAGGCTTGATGCGTCTTTTCCAAACAAGTGATTCATTTGTTCAAGGATCCTTGTGTGATTTTTCACCCCCAGACAGAGATGGGAAGTAACGAAGTACTCAAGTAGATTTTTCTGATATTTTTACTTTACTTTACTACTTATTTTTATGGCGACTTTTTACTTCTACTTCTTACATTTTTACACAAATATCTGTACTTTCTACTCCTTACATTTAAAAAAATTGTCTACTAAAAATTGTCTACTTTTGCCATCTCTGCCCCCAGAGAAGTAGATGCTTCCTGCGATCAGTTACCTTCAAGTAGAGTTTGTGGAAAAAAACGTCTTATAGCATGCTTGGTGTGAGGAATTGTTTTCGAATTAATGAGCCGATGCAATAAGCTGGTTTTCCTTAGATGGAAAACTTTGAACCAATCTGACTGTATGATGTATGATGTTGAATTGTTTCTATAAAGTGCCTTGAGATGACATGTGTTGTGTATTGGCACTATACAAATAAATTGAATTAAATTCATAAAGCTGGGTAAAGGTTCTTGTGGTTCTAGTAGGCTGCTTATGAGGGGTGGGATGTATGCAGTTAACCATTTTTGGTCCACCCACAGTTGTTGTTTTCTTTTCTGACAGTGAACTTATCCCACAGAGGAGGCTGTAATTTTCATTAATGTGGGTAAATCTGTGGGAGCTTCAGTAATGAAGCATGACTCCCAGCAGTCAGACCGTTCCTGCTGCTACAGCAAACACTAATCACACCTCGGCTCTGTGAGAACAAACATCTCTGCTGCTTGTTTTACTGCAGCATCTCTGCAGTCTGAGCTGGATCTAAAATAATACATCAGCCTCTGTTTATATCAGACCTTCTGCTCACATTATGTCTGTAACCGTCTGCCTCTCCATATGATCCATCTCGTTATTGGAGCTTTCCTGTAAAATGTTTGGTGCAGATCACTGAATCTGTCCGAACTGTTGATGGTCTTCCTCAATCAAAACAGTAGGATGATCCTAACCAATGGTAAATGGACGTATCAAATTTGTGGTTGCAGCAGAAATAGTTGCTCTTTGTGGACAACATGTTTGGCCCTAAAACACAGCTACTTTAAATGTCACCTCTGGCTTTGCAGTTTGGTGCTTCTTCCACCTGGTGTTGGGAACATCTGGAACCAGAAGATATTACAGATGGTTCAAAGCCTTCTCTGACATCTCTTCTGGAAAACAGTGGTGAAGGATGTCTGGGTTTATTTGCATTCATCATTATTTGTTCTCTGTCATCGTCATCTGATGTTTCTATCTTGAGCTCTTTCAGTCAAAGCTTCCACCATCTCTCCACGTTTTCTCTGGAACTCTGGCAGATCAGACAACAGGAAAACACGATGCATCCGTCTGCAGCCGTGTCGGGAAGAAAACAGCAGCCGACAACACCAGTTTCATACCTGTCCCGCCCTGTCACTACTGCTAAGGGAGCTGCCTGCTTCTGACAGTTGATTGGTTCAGCTTGTTGATTAGTTTGACAGAATCAGGCCGAGGATTCAGAAAAACATTAAGCCTCCTTTACACAGCTGCTTTAGAACTTCCAAGCTTTCAGTTCTTATTTCCTCTTGAAGAATATAACAACAGCAACATTGACATGTAAATTGCACATTGAGTGTCTTCATAACTAGCATCTTTCCCCTGGTTAATATTATTGCTATTTCTGTCCAAACATTCACACAGAATCGATCTCCATTGTTTCTCATTGTACCAATTCCTCCTTTGTGGGTTAGATGAGTACAGAAATGTTTGCCCACAGTCTTGCACCTGACTTATAGTACAAACACATAAAACAGAAGGAAAGCTGGGCCTGCATCAGTTTCAAGTATGATAAATCGCTTTTCTGGAGGTTGGTATTTACATGTGGATGTCCTACACTTTGCTTATAAGAATATCATCTCAATGTTCACAAAGGCAAACACAAAGGGCTTGAAAAAAGGTTTGCTATCAGCACTGCAGGTGTTTTAAAGGCCAATTTATGCTTCAGACGCATAGCCTCTGCAACCGTCAAATCTGTCTCTGTGCGCGCCCACGCCCCCCGCGCAGAGGTTCTGCAACCGTTGTTGCGCACCTAAAAAAAATCCTGAGTACGCGTCGGACGGTCACAAACCTTGCAGATCTCAAGCGGAAGTGCACAGTCAAAAAGCAGCTGTAATTGTCTGTGTGGTCGTCCTTCTCGATTCGGTGTCGAGGTGCTCCACTTTTAAAAACCTTAGGAACAATTGCAATGGACAACTACGACGAAAGGTTAATCAGTCTCTTTGCCAACACCATTAACAGCGCGTGTTCCTCTTCGATGTCTAGCAACTGTAGTTCCATCCTCGTGACCGTGATATCTTGTAGACACGCCATTGTTGTTTTGGAAGATAAATACTCCTGCCGGCGCCACCAAAGTTCTCTCAAGTTCTCCAATAGGCTCCCCCTTGCGCTTTGGTGGGAAACTGCTGTGCGCCCCTAGAAATTCCAGACCGACGGTGCAGAAGCATACCAGCAAAACTGGTTCACAGCCAGACCCAAGCGACATTTGATGTGTGCGGTTGCAGAAGTCCAATCTGCCCATAAGACACTCAGCCTTAGGATGACAAGGCCCATTGTTTTATGGCCCGTCTTCCCCTGTGTTAATTGAATACATACCTCAGCTTCTCTACTTTAATTTGACCACATCTGCTCCACATCTGTTCTGATGACCTCAGTTGTTCCATTTCATCTTTTATGTTATGTTCTCTCTGTTCAGTACCTACCAATGTTCTGTCTTATTTTTTATGACAAAATCTCCACTAGACTCATCTTTAGGGGAGCTGCGACCTAGAGGTTAGGGCATAGAGCTTGGAATCCAGAGGTTCTGAGTTTGAGTCCCACTCTCACAGACTGCCACTCCGGGTCCCTGAGTAAGACCCTTAACCCCACACTGCAATCCTCTGCTCCAAGGGGAAGGGTTTAATGCAGAGAGTGAATTTTGTTGCGCTGTACTTGTGACAGTGTAATTACAAGGAAACATTGGCAAAAAAAAAAAAAAAAATAACTTGATATCTGCATTTGATTTAACAATCAAACCTGAAAAACCCAACAGTATGACCATATGTATTTTTATTTATTCTAAAATAAATTTTTAGTATAGAAAGCACAGCTTTAACTCAAACAGAAAAAAAGCAAAACAAATTCATATTTTCTGCCTTTAATTTACACAAGTCAATTAATCTATTTGTATGTTTCGATACTTTTGCAATGCTTAAACTAAGTTAATTAATTTTATTCACATTAACCTTTTGTTACTGTGGAAAGGTGTGTGTTTAGGAAATTAAAAAAGCTGATGATAAGTTACACTAATAGAGAAAAAGATGAGGAGTCAAAAAGGAAAAGGGAACAGAAAGTGACAGAACAGGTAAGCATGTACGTAATATTAAAATGTAAGACAAATAGAGATGCAGAAAAGTCCTCTAAACAAAGAAATAAAACAAAAAACAGATATTTGCATGTAAGTGAATGAATACTATATAAAAAAATTGCTTTATTTACACAGTAAAAACTTAGATATATGCTGTGAAACAAAATTAATGAAAATAAATTGAGATTTTTGTAGCTTTTTTTTTCCGACAATATTTCATTTTCCTTCTCAAATCTTTAACTTAACCATAAAGTAAAGAGACTGCTGAAAAAATGCTACACATGTGGATAAACCTTTCAAAACACATTTGATAATTGATTTAATTTCTTTGTGAGATCCCTTCTGTCTGAGGTTCAGTGAATGCACCTTCCGAGATACATTTTTAAGGTGCGGAGGTTAGGTAACCATTAAAAATCCCAGAGTGACATCCTGTCTGTAATGAGATTATCTGATGATAATATAGGAATTAGTAGGATTTTTTTTTTAGACTGTCGTTCTGATCATAGTTTTGAAAAAAAAAAAAACTATCTGCTCACAGATGCACATAAAATATGGTTTATCTCCACTTATCATTTTGTCTTTTCCAATAATAAACATGTTAATATGTGTGAAACGTTCCGTTAATGGGTTCAAAGGTCAACTCCGAGTGTTGTCAACAGGAGGTTCTGCGTCAGCCTGAGGCCCTGTAGAGGAGCCGGCCAATAAAACACATCGCTGCGGGCCGGCCAATCAGACGCCTGGCTGGAGGTGAATGAGCCCATCAGTCCGGACTAATCAATGAGCACAGACTCAGTGGGCGAGCGTCCGTCAAACGCAAACATGCTCATGGCGAACCGAGTCACCTCGTTCACGGTGATTAGCATGTTAGCTTGACGCTATGTGGCTCCCTGCTGATGCCCAGCGGGATTCTGGGTAGGGCTGTTTATACAGATTGGAGGGGAAAACATGTACCGATCACAAGTGGACAGGAAATAAAAGAGTCACAGAGAGAGGAGTAGGAAGGAGAAGAAACCTGGAAACAAGAGGGAGGAAGAGAGGATGGGAACAAAGAGGGACAAAAAACAAGAAAGAAATGTAGATAAAAGGGAGCCTTAGGAAGAGTTTCTGTTCTTTTTATCTTCATCTTTACCACAAATGAGAAACAAAATTTGTTTAATTTTATTTCAAAGGTTCAATTTATTCAGGACACCACTCTCAAATGTAACATTTAACTAATGATTAGCTGACAGATCAGCTGAAACTGGTCAGCAGCAGAAACCAAATTTAATTTAGCAATTATCCATGTGAGTCTGTAAAAGTTTGCGGCGTGAAAAACTAACTAAAAGTCCCAGTGCAGGATTGGTCTCGTGCTGATGTCTTCAACAGGGGTTTCTGCGACCCCTAGGTGGTCCACAGAGGTTGATTAGATTTTTTTTATATTGCCCCGTGCAATTTTTTTCCACTAATTGAAATTTATTTAAATCCACATTAACATGAGTTCAAAACACTATAGTAAACAGATAAATGGAGGCAGGAGATGTCTTTCAGTCATCAATGCACACATTCAGCGACACACAGGAGCTCTTTCAAGCTGGGAACCATTTCATTCACAACACCTGTCCCATCAACCAGGAATCAGAATCAGAAATACCTTAATAATCCCAGGGAGAAATTACTTTCATTACATGACTCCATATGTAATAGAGTGACTATAGGACCAGTTTGATATGACGCAGTTTCATACAATATATATATTTAGGTGGTCCCTCTCTCTCGCCATCTGTTTGGGGGTCCTTGGCCTGGAATATGTTGAAGACCTCTGGTCTAGTGAATACAACACATGGAGCCATTTAAGTCAACACAGTTTTAAAGTGCTGTACAAATAAATTTGATGATGGTGATGATGATATAAAAGATTGATGATTCACTTTTTCCTTTAGAGGTCCATCTTCATTGTTACTCTTTTCTCTTTGCTCTATATTTATACTTTATAAGAAATCATCACCCAATATTGCAAAAGATGTTTTTTTTTTTGTTTACAGTCAGTTTTGTCCAAAATTTGATGTAAGCGTTCTAGTAGACCAAGGAAGACAGTAAACTTCAATACACAATGAAGCAAGTGAGGAACAAAGGAAAGGAAACAACCATCAACTAATTTAGTAATCGAGTAATCATTAACGGGAGTATAGAGACTGTAAAACATGCATTAAGCTGAAAGAGTAACCCGCTCACTGCAAAAAATCAATTCAAAGTGCAATTAATTAAAAGTAATTCTCTCTCTCTCCGGTTAATTTTCCTGAAAAAGAGATAACTCAGGACAAACTATAACACTTCATAACTTATATGTATTAAATAACCATGAGATATGACAAGAGATTTTGATAGAAATTGTAATCTTTCTCAGATCAGAGAAGTTGCTTAGGGTTACAGAATGGCAGCTGCTTACCAACCGGGCTCACTTCTTGGGAAGTGGCCACAACTAACAGTTCTATAAGCATTTTATACATCTCTGTGTCTGCCACATCTTCACATTTTACATCACACATGTTTGCGGATGAGGAGACACCCATATCTCTGGCCTTATGAAAATATTACACTTTGTTATATTACACTGCTCTCATTCTATTCCCAAATCTTTGCCACATACAGAATGAAGATTATAACTGTATATAGCTGGACCAAGGAACTGGCCTTATTAAATAAACTACTGAGGAAAACATCAGTTCTGATACGCAACAGGCAGGGAATATTAGGGTGTAATAAACTCACACATAATCAATGAGAATTATCCTAAAATACAAATAAAAACAAGACAGGCGGCCTTCCACATCACTGAATCTGTCTCCTGGGTGACGCTGAAGGGGTGTTGTAGAATCCTACAGAGCTGCTCTACATAGGCATTCATGTCTCTGGAGCTGACACTATCTACAGCTGGTGACTTGTATTAGGACTAAAGGGCTGGTTATATTC
>NW_015151070.1:140520-142591 GCF_000732505.1 Cyprinodon variegatus | reverse complement strand
CATTTTATACATCTCTGTGTCTGCCACATCTTCACATTTTACATCACACATGTTTGCGGATGAGGAGACACCCATATCTCTGGCCTTATGAAAATATTACACTTTGTTATATTACACTGCTCTCATTCTATTCCCAAATCTTTGCCACATACAGAATGAAGATTATAACTGTATATAGCTGGACCAAGGAACTGGCCTTATTAAATAAACTACTGAGGAAAACATCAGTTCTGATACGCAACAGGCAGGGAATATTAGGGTGTAATAAACTCACACATAATCAATGAGAATTATCCTAAAATACAAATAAAAACAAGACAGGCGGCCTTCCACATCACTGAATCTGTCTCCTGGGTGACGCTGAAGGGGTGTTGTAGAATCCTACAGAGCTGCTCTACATAGGCATTCATGTCTCTGGAGCTGACACTATCTACAGCTGGTGACTTGTATTAGGACTAAAGGGCTGGTTATATTCCCACAGCAGTGTGTCACAGTGAGCATGTCGCAGGTATGACGCAGACATTTTTGATTTATACTCAGTATTGAAGTGTGATCTGCACTATGTTTATTCCATAGTCACGAACTAGCTGTGGGTCCAGCGGTGAGGAAGTGGGGGCAAGTTTGTCCGACAACGGAGGGACATGAGGGCATAGAAGAGCGGGGATCCAGGTGGAAAAAGGGTCCCAGCGTTCTCGCGCACCTCATTCTTCTAGTTAGTCCAACTTCACGAGTCGCTTTCCACAATCACTGTCATACAAACAAAACAAGTTGGTAAAGTAACAAACAGGAGATACGCATGAGTAGAGGGGATGTAGATTTGACCAATCAGAGGCCTCCTGTCTGCAGTCACCTAAAATTTGGGAGAGGTGCAGCAGAGTGTCTGCGGAGGGGGCGTGGACCTCTCTGTGTTCACTGCGACACACATGCAGACAACCTAGTTTAATCAGCCTTAAATCAGCCTTTAAAGAAGTCCAAGTGACTTAAGGCAAGAGAGGAGGATGCTGAGCTTGTTCTAGAATTGTTCTAGAGTTGAATAACGTATTCCGTTTATTGGCTCTGTCCAGACTTCTATCTGCTGATCATCTTCTGCTTGAAGCCTGTCATCTTCTTCATCTCTGTTTACATTTAATGCTGTAGCTTGCTTTCTAGCCTCTTCTTGTATACCTCCTTGCTTTCTCTTATCTTATCACCTTATGTACCTTCTGTACACTCGTCATGTCTACTCTCTGAAAGGCTTGTTTTTCTTCTTAAACAGATGCTACGGATCACTTATGAGCCATGGTTTATTATTCAGGAAGAATTTTACTGGCGATTTCTCTGCTCCCTCTGCTATAAATAAGGTTCAGCCCAGCTATTGGGGACAGATCATTATTAGTGTATTCTTAGTTTATGCGTGTTTTGTATTCATGTCAGTTATTCATGTTTGTTTCATGAGTTTTAGTTAAGTCCCTGGTCCCTGGTTCCTGTTCCTGTCCCGAAGGCATGTGGATTTAGTTTACTGTTTGTCTCCTGTCTTCTGATTGCTCTTCTCTGTGGAGCCTTCAGGGTTTCGGCGCAATGTGCAGGATGAGCTTGGGTTCTGGCCCTTCTCTGCAAAGCCCTCATCTTATATCGAGATCTGATTGTTCCTTATGTTCCTAACAGAGCACTTTGCTCTCAATCTGCAGGTTTACTAGTGGTTCCTAGAATTTCTAAAAGTAGGATGAAGGCAGGCTCCTCTCCTGTGGAAGCAACCACCAGTTTTAGTCCGTGAGGCAGACACCCTGTCTACTTTTAAGGGTAGAATTACAACAATCCTTTTTGATAAAGCTTATAATAAGAGTGGATGTAGTTATCTTTAGCTATATTTACAGATGTGCGGCTATAGGCTTGAGACATAGGGGCCAGTTTTTATTATTCTGCTTCATTCTGTATCTATTCTCCCATTCTGCAGTATTAATTAATTCAACCTTAAAGGTACACTATGCAACTGGTGTTGATTTTCCAGTGAGGCTCCCCCCAGAGGGCGAAAGTAAAAGTGCACTGTCGTAAATATGCACAGCTGTTCTCCTGGTTTCTCCGTCAAGCCAGG
>NW_015151070.1:125840-139858 GCF_000732505.1 Cyprinodon variegatus | reverse complement strand
TGGAACACATTAATTAACTGAAAAATGTTACATAGTGTGCCTTTAACTTAAGGTTATCTGTGCTATTTCTCAACATAGTAGCTGCATCTGTTCCTGTTTGGCTGTGTCTCCATCCTGAAATAAAACATCAGCTGGGCTGCTGCTGCTGTTAACATCTTTACAACATTATAGATGACAGAGTTGGGAGCGTTTTTTTAAGTGTTTAGTCATATTTTTCTCATACACTTCCACGTCCTTTCTTTTATCTTTTATCCATTTTCGCATGAAAACTGTCTCCGTGCTCTTTTGTTTAACTGTTCCCTTTTCTAGACAGAGCTACCTATGGATTTAGTATGCCATTACCTTTTCTAATATAGAAAGTGTTTTTCTATCAGCGCTTCTATGTTTTGCTTGTAAGTCTGCTTCTGTCTCCATGAACCTCGGTTGTGCAGTTTCTTCCTGTTAAAATCGAGTTCTCTCTCTCTGTGTCGTCTCGGTGTGAGGGATTGCTGTACAGTCAACAAATAAATGTAGATGGTTTTCTGTCTCCAGACGCTCATCCAGGTGGAGTGATTCTGGCCAAGTCAATGACTGGATATAATTAGCTGGTTTTTCTTAGATAGAAAACATTTAAACTGTCTGACTGTAATCTAATTGAATTGTCTCTACAGTTACATGTTGTGAATTGAAATTATGAATGTACATGGCCCATCTGACCAGATACACCTGGAAATCTGCCAGAAAGAGCTGAATGAGATGAATCTGTGTAACTCCTGAATGGATGACCTCCAGCCCATAAAGTCATGAGAAGATGTGGATCCCAAAAAGCACTGCTGTTTGTGAATCAGAGTTGCCCTCCCTGGCTGTAGTTTTCATGTAGATGCATAGGTATGTCTAGATTACCTCCTAAGTGCTGATATTTCCTTATATAAGTTAGAGCGCAGAGTGTGCTTTGCAATTTTTCAATTGAAATGAGCAGTTTGTGTGTTTTATACATGCCAAAGTGTCAGTGAGACATTCTGAGAGACTGCTGATGGTTTGGCAGCAGGTAAATGAAATGTCTATGTTTAAATTCGTGATAGTTCTTCCCTTTTCTCTTGTCATTTTCTTTATTTCGACGGGAGTCAAATTGATTTACTGGTGAAGGAGTTTTTCTGATTGAATTCATCTGTAAAATTGGCATCAGGTCTTAGGCTCGACCCAAAACGGTACCGTCCCCCTCCTGTTCTGCTCCTGTAACGAAGGTGATGATAGTAGCTGATGTAGAGCTGAAGGCACCTGTCAGTTTGTCACCTTGGAAACAAAGGGACATTTTAACCAAGGAAGCACCTGACAGAGTGAGATAACCCGCCCCCAACACACACACACACACTCTCTCTCATTCATTACAGTTTAATCAGCTTTCAATTATATCCAATTTCTTCCACTTTCAGCTGTAGCAGCCGTAGAGTCACTTCCTGCTCATTTATCAGAACTCATTTCTTCCCATCCTCGCTTCGGTTTCATCTGCGGATGCTGCTGTCCGTATCGGATCAGTCTGGTTTCTTATCTTGTTACGAAGCTCCTTCCATTGGGAAACCATGAATCGTCTTACGCTGAACCCATGCCTGACATCTGCTGCACAAACTGTCTGCATCCAGGAGGAAGATGAGCAGAATCAATAATAATCAGAATCTGGTTGAACTAAGCCTCAAAGTCTCTTAAACAGAGCTGATCATTATGGGCTGCACTTGTTCAGTGGTCTGCTGAATTTGTTGGTATGAATTTAGGTGCTGAATTTTAATGATGTGTTTATTCTGCTGGTTGTAAATGTAACAAGTCTTTTGGTTGAGTTTGTCCCAAACCAAATAAGTTTAGCCTCTCTTTTAGGTTGGGGTCTAGAGATTACAGGTTTCTGGCCATTAACTGATTTCTAAAAGCCTTACATACAGATTACAATTTTTAAAAAACACACAGTGCCAGTTGCAAGATCACAAGACTCCTTCAATGTTTCAATCCAATTTTACTGAAAGAGATTGAATAATACCAGTGAAACAATAAAACTTCTTAAATAAGTGCAATCAAATATAGATTTTGTCAGGACTCCTGTCTTTGTGTTTGTGTCTCTGTGTTTGTCTCCCTTCGTCCACCAGGAGGCGCCTGGTTCTGATCCGCCTCCTCACACACCTGCTGATGGTTTCCTCGTTAACAGAGGGTTCTTAAGCTGCTGACTGCCACTACCTCGATGCCAGGGTGTTTGCCAGTTTAGGGTTCTTTAGCCAAGCTGAGTTTTGCTGAGTCAATCTGAGTTTTTGTCAACCTGAGTTTAACTTTGTTTTTGTCTTTGCCTCTCGGCAGGAAGTCATCCTGCACACTGGATTTTTCGGCCCTTCTCTCCCTGGAAGGATCAACTGAGCTTCAAGCTGAGCTGGGGTTCAAACAGGAGGTTTGGATCCACTTTCTCTAAGAGATTGTTTGAGCTTCTCACTGAGAAAGGGATTATTCTCCACTACGACCCGTTCAAGTACCGCAGGAAATCTGAGTGGCA
This sequence comes from Cyprinodon variegatus, assembly GCF_000732505.1. NCBI lineage: Eukaryota > Metazoa > Chordata > Actinopteri > Cyprinodontiformes > Cyprinodontidae > Cyprinodon > Cyprinodon variegatus. The sequence continues at coordinate 137,352 of NW_015151070.1, read as the reverse complement.
GTCAGTTTCTCCGTTCACCAACTAACAACCGCATCCTGGGTAAAACCTGTTCCGCCCTCCACCGAATCAGACAAACACTGGAACCACGGCACACAGACAGGAGTCAAGGATTCAACAACTTCTCTGGAAACACGAGTTGGCAACCAAAACCTCTTCTCCAAGTTCACGAATCAAATTTCCCACTGAGCCTGAACTAACCCCTGTGTCTTCCCCTCACTTTTCAGTTCCGGTCGAGCAGTGTTCAGAGCAACACTTCTCCCCCTGTTTAACCTCTTCAATAAAACCCGTTAAACCTCTTCCCTGGTCTCTCTGTTCGGTTTTCTGCATTTGGGTCTGAACTTTGTCAAACCAAAATTTAAAGTTTATTTAAAGTTAAATAGGTAGAAAATATCAACAGATAACTCATCTCACTCCGGCTGACCACCAATCTTTTAAAATGTAGATAATGGAGTCCAGTTCATCAATTGGTGCAATGCTACTTCCTCATCCTGATGTTTTTCTCTAGATTAATGAACATCTTGCTTACCTAAATACAGACCTGAATAAATGTTATAGTTCTGAAACCACTTGTTTCTGAAGGACACGTTAGTTTTAACCTCCTTGGGGATAGAGCATAAAGATCATTTAAGGATACATGACAAAGAGCACATTTTAAAAATTTTACTTTTGTGGCCAGACCTTTAAGAATTTATGACATTTATAAGAATTTAAGTCGTGGAGTTTGATTAAAAATACATAAATCCTCTAAAAACGTGATATACTCCACCATCTATTTAGTACCTTGCCTCATGGTTTAGTTTGTCTTGCTCAGGGTGGCTCAGAGGAATAATCCATCAGAGCTGTTAACCACCATGTGAAAAAATGAGCACGCCCTACTGCAGCCTGAGTTTTTAAAACACATTTGGACACATCACTCTTTAAATATCAATTGAAACAATACAAAAAAACAAGAAAAAAAAAACAAGAAACAAACATAACTGAAGATCGTATTAAATAATAGATTTACATTTTCTGTTCCCACATATGTTTATCCCATCTTTTCAACATGATCAGATCATCACAACAGCATTTAGAAGGTGTGTCATGTTAAAACAGACATTTGTTCCCGTTGCTCCTGGCTGGTGAAATGAGAGGAAACACCAGAGAGAGTTAAAGATCTGTTTTAGACCTTTGTGGAGCAACTCATCAATTAAAAAATGTCCCTCTAGGATCGGGGATCAGCCTGTATAGAGAATAGTGTAAAAGTGAATGACCAGATCTATTAAAGTATCTAGATCTGGATATCCAAGAACGTTCACCCTGAGAACAGACTGTAAGACACTAACTCAGAGCTGTCATGTCTCAGAGACAATCCTGGCTTCTCATGCACTCATGTAATATAACCCACAAAGAAAAAAGAGCCCATATGGGCTAAGAGCGATCCATTTCACAACGCTGTCAGATAAGAACTCGCTTTCATACCGCGGAGCTGCTTGTGTTTTTTTAATGAATGAATAAATTAATACATTTCATCATACATTTCAGTAAACTTAAACATTTAACACAACCAAACATTAACTTCAATTAAACGTATAGTGGAGGATGTTCTTTTCCCGGGTGGATCATCAAAATAAGTGGTCCTCCTAATTGCCAGTCGTTCTGGTGATATTGTTCCCATTTTAACCTAACCCTATGCCGACAAATACCCGCCGGCCGAGAATTATCTCCCCTCTCACACACTGATGAGAAAACGGATTGAAATGGGGAGCAGTGGGCTGCCATTGTTTGGCGCCCGGGGAGCAGTGTGGGGTTAAGGGTCTTGGTCAGGGACCCAGAGTGGTGGCTGTGGGAATCGAACTGGGCTAACAGCTCTAACCTATCAGACCAACACCCTTATATGCTGCACTGGCCAGAAATGGATGCACTAAAATGTAGAGTTTTGATGGAGAGAGAATTTCAAATGAATTTGGTTTTTACTTGTATGGAGAGGTGTTTTAGTCGATGTGCTACAGTCATTGTCCGAGGAATATATTATCTGCTCAGTGGATGGCGTTTCCCGCTTTTGCTATCAACACCATTCTATATAATTTCTGACAAAACATTAAGAATATGTTTAAAAATTCACTTTTTCATTCATAGTTCAATCCTTTTTCTAATCAATGTGCGAGAGTTTAGTGGCGACACGCCTTCCTGCGACAGGGAAGGTAATTCTCTGCATTTATCTGTCCACCAAAACTCTCAATTTTATTGCATCCATGCAATGAAATATGAAAATACTGAAAATATGATTAAAAGTTCCCTTTTCATTCATATTTCAATCCATTTTCTCATCAGTGTGTAAGAGGGCAGGCATTTTTTGCATAACACGGTTGTGAGTCTGAGGCAGTGGAAAAATTGCAAATTTTCTTTTGGAAAATAAGCTTGATAAAGCGATGCATGCCCTTGCATGCATTTAAAAAACATTCCCTCTCTGGAGTGGGTACAGGATTGTGCATGTGTATTTTTTATTTTTGTATATCTTTAATGATATACATATATTTACCTTATATGTATATATTAGTTATTGAGTCTGAAAAGGGGTATGAAGAAATGAAACAGGCTAATAGAGAAACGTGTTAACTGCAGGTGTTAAAGATCAAATTCAGATTTGTATGTGTAATAATTTTTTTGCGGGGTATTGGACTTCTATATGAGCTCCTGTATTCACACAACATGACTGTTCTGTATTCGCAGTAGAGGATGCAATGATGCACAACCTCAGGCAGTTTATTAACAACACAATATTTTCAGAATAATTGGAAATAAAGAAAGCTCTGTGCATTATCCTCCACCATGGTTGTTGTTTTTCTCTCAGCCTCTGCAAAGCAAGATGCAGAATAGGGACCTTTCTTGAGTATTAGTGTCGTTCAGGTCGGATAAATGCGACCTGGCCGTTCAGACACAGGTCGCATTTGGAAATATCAGATTCATATCGGATTCAGAACTACATAGCCAAGTGTCCTGAGTCGCACTGGATAAAAAATCTCATCTGTGTTGTTCAGACTGTCATTAAAAAGATCAGATACATGTCGCATAGGCAAAGGAATCAGATATGGGTCTCAGATATGGGTAACTTCAGGCTGCTGTGTGAATGTTGCCTTATTTACTTGCACCCCTTTACATCCCTATAGTCCATAACAATAACAATCTTCCCGTTTCATGGTTAACTTATGAGTCCTCACTACACCAAAAGTCTATTAAGCGAGCAAATAAATGAATTTGATTATATAAACAAACATACGAAGCTTAAGTGAAAAGTTAATCTTGCATACTCTTATGATTTAGATATTAAATATAGCCCACCATTGGCTTGTCTTTTATTTTGCAAAATGCAAAATAAAAGACAAGCCAATTAAATAATTAGAAGTGAAATTCTATATTAGATAATTAAATGTTATTACAAAAATGCAATCATTCATTTTTCTAACACAGTATTTAAATATTCAGTATACCATGAAACTATAAAAGGTACAGAAATTTCCAAAAATTCCAAATTCCCAAATTCTAAATAAATAATTAAATGTTATTGAAAAAATATATGACACTTACTTCTTTATTCAAATGATGATTAGGAGTTATTTAATATCACCAGCCTCTGGCGCTATTATGTCAGGATGGCCGAGCTTTATGGAAGTATGGGTTCAAATCCCACTTCTGACATAACTCTTTAGTAAATTAGTGTGCTTGTGCTCTGAGAAGGTACCGAACCCGACCCGGGTTCACAGTCTTCTCATGGAAGACTGTGAAAATTTCCCCCCTTTCTCTGTGCAGCCTGGAACTCTGCATTTACGCCCCTGGGTCTGGCTCATTTTCAATAGAGAAACTGCCTGATTGTAATTCTTGTAGAAGTAAACCCAACTGTAGGCTAAACAGCTAAACTGGCATCTTACATCTACCTCTATTGATGTTTTTTGGCCAGTGAATCAGTGGACAATTTTGGGGTGTGACAAAAGTACAGGCCAGAACCAAATAAGGCAACATCCCCGAATTGATGTCAATTTGGTGCTTCGTTTGGATTCGCCAGTTTTATGGTGGAAGTTAAGAATTGTGAAATTTGCAGAGAAAGGAGGGGTTGATGGGGTTTGAACTTCTCTGTACGTCCATTTCACCCCTGAACTATCGTTATTCATCTATGACAATGTAAACTCAGTTTTGCATTCTATGACCCCTTTAACAATACACCTGGTATTTCCCTACTTTCAATAACTTAATTACTCCCTTGAATCTGAAAAATATTTTCTGCATTTCACAAATGCAGAATATGGTATGGTATTATGGTAATTGGTACCTTTCTGGATTTGACAGGTGACCTCTTGAAAAAGAGATAAAAATAAAGGACTAAAAAAACTATTTTTTTTCAGGCTACTCAAAGGACCTTAGTGATTATAAATGAGCGACATGTTCAGGAACAATACAGTTTAGGTTGTGTTTTCCTACCATTTATATAAGCAGTTATATATTTTCTTCAAACAATAGAAAAGAAAAAGGAAATCTAAAATAACCTTTTTAGGATAACAGCCCTCTGCGATGGACTGGCGACCTGTCCAGGGTGTACCCGCTTCTTGCCCATTGACAGCTATAGATAGGCATCAGCACCCCTCGCGATCCCAATAGGGACAAGCGTGTCAGATAATTGATGGATGGATAATAGCCCTGCAGTTTCAGATATTTTTATTAATAAAGTTTATGAAAATTCCTTCCAATTCAGCATTCATGGTCTGATTGCTGTGGTTCTTTGGTTCTGACCTCAGTTAGATTGATTCTTCTTGGTTGTACTTCTGAATAAGGGTGGATCCATTTTATTGACACAAAAGCTTTGGGATGAAAAACACCTGCAGTTTGCTTTCATGTCAGTTTTCTAGAAAACAAAACATTATTTTCACCCATGAATTTTCAGCACAATCACGTCGTCTGGCAAAGCGACAGCATTCGACAATTGAAGGACTGAGGAGTGGGTTAAGATTGATGTCAGATTGAGATGAAATCATGTGGAGGAGGCTTAAGTTCCCTTTAAATTCAAAAGTCATTTGTTCAATCAACACAATTCAAGTCCATCAAACATTTGTTTATTAAAAAACAAAACAAAAATGTTTCTCTCAGCCGAACCTATCTCAGATCAGATGTTTTTACATGAAATTGTTGCTCAGATGTGTTTGACTCATCAGAGAATCAAATGGATTCTCTGCTTATGACTCCATCACCTGCAGGTTGTCTGCAAAACACGGAAAGACTGTGCTCTGTTAAAGACGGCAGATTATTGTTTCAGTTTCTTTGCCTCTGTTTTCTCTCTTTTTTAAGACGTAGATCAGGCTTATAGAGGAAATCTTGTTTCATTATCGTTCCAAGCGAAGAACACGTTTTTAAGTGGAACTTTAAATAACTTCTTTATCAAGAAAAATATTTTTAGAGCTATTTTGTGGTTTTCTAACATTAGAATAGAATTCAACTTTATTGTCATTGCACTGTCACAAGTTCAGAGCAACGAAATGAATTCTCTGCTTTTAACCCATCCCATTAGGGTTCCCCTCCTTTAATTTTTGCAAATAAAGAGTAAATATGACCAAATGCAAAGGATTTGTTGTTGATTAGGAGAGGAATAAACACAGTTAAGACATGCAGGTACATTAATTTCTTCCCATGTTATGTTGCAGTAGGGAAACAGATTATTTCAGCCAACTGAAGCATCCATTCTCTCCTCTCCTCCTCCCATATCTTTGGGAAATAAAGAGCAACTGTTTCTAATTTCTCTAAAATTGATATGTTTGATATGTTATACTAGAAATGTCCTTAATCCAGTAATCTGTCATGTTTTACATTAGAAGGGGATTAACCAGAAATTCTACTCTCATCTTCACAGGACGTCTTAATTTGTGTGCCCTGCTATCAGCCAGTTTCCATCCTCTTATATCAGCAATGAAAATTTTAAAATACACTGCGTGTTGGAAATCTATGTTTGGTGACTGACTTTTATTTCTGTCAGGCTGAAGGGACAAAATTTAAAGAAATACTGATTCTCTTGGCGTTTAAAAAAACAAAACAAAACAGCGTAAGAAGACCTCGTTAATGTATTTATTTTACTAATTTGTAAAAAGAGCAACCGATTAAACTGAATGTTACAAAGTTGATATGATTATATGAGCTGTTTTCACTTAGAAATGATCAGGAGCGCCTTAAAAATGGTCAGATCTGCGTCTCTGGCTGCAATGCACGCTCCCGACACAGGGGGAACACAAATAGACCGGTTCAGCCTCGGAGTTAGTACCCACCCTTTCTGGTTGAATTCCTGAAAATTATAATTTGTTTTGGGACTTGTAAAACTGTTTCAAATGTTTTTTATTTGTTTTCTTAAAATGCTATTTGTTTATTTTTATTTTTTTAATGTAAATTTGTTTCCTGAAATAATAATTTGTTTTGGAACTTGTAAAAGTTCTTTAGATTTTGTAATGTTGGTTTGCACCTCCCGGCCACCGTACTAACCACTAGGCCGCCACTCCCCTATTATTATTATTATTACTATTATTATTGTTTCTCTATTTTTTTAAACTATCAATTTTTTAATTTTGCTTTCGATTTTAATTTTCTCAAATAAATCTTTCTCAGAACTTTTGCTTCATCTAAAGCCCAAGATTTTAAAGTATATCTCAGTTGTTTTGCACCTCTGTCTTCAGGGTTTTCAGCATGCACATTAAAGTCCCCACACAAGAAGTAAGTAGTCATGTTCAAAACATCATTGAAATCATTTTGGACATTGGAGGTCTGTAAGGTGGCCTGGGTTTGTTTGACAAAGCAGGTGTAATTAAAACTCTAAGTTGCAGGCAGCACTTCTAAGTTATTCCCGTTTCATGAAGAGAGTTTACTCGGCCTCTGTTTCTGTTACCATAGTAACATTGTCCACACATCTAACCTGGTTGAGAGCAGGTTGTCCTCAATAAACTCAGTGTCCTTTGTCTCTGCCCTCCTTAGAGCCAATCACAATGTTTCATTTCCTGATTTAGTCAGGAAAGTTCTGTTGTAGTTCTGTGTTAACAATAGAAAAATGAGTCACTAGGTCCGTTAGAAACATAATCTAAACACAAACCAAGCATGTCCTTTAGATGAGGATCCAATTAAAGAATGAGTTCCAATAATTCAAAGGTAATTCAATATTTAATGGAAGCGGGTTCTCAGACAGCGTATAGAGGTGCTTTGATATTCAGAAAGTTATCTTTATGACCGCTACTGTATCATCTCATAATCCATCACAAACATCTACGACTTTATCCGTCCTCACATTTACAGCAGACTTCTTTAACAGATTTTTAATGAAACTTGATATCGCTCAGAGCACATTGATGTGCGCATTATAGAACGCAACTGCAGTCAGCTTCACAGCAGCAGGTTGAGCCAAACATCCTCTAAATGTGCAGGGTCATCTTTGAGCACGCCATTTCACTTTTCTGTCACCAGTTCACCACAGTTCTTCCAGCAGTCCACACTTTCTCTGCTCTCTTTTTCTCATCTTCTCCTTCTTTCCCATCGCCCGGCTCGCCACAGGTTTGCCTGCTGTGTCTAAAAGTAGCAGCAGCAGCAACCCAGACTGACAGCAGCTCATTGGATAATTTGGATCACATGCAGCCTGGTGCCGGACGCTACGAATGGTTTTATCATAACAGGAGAAGCGGCACAGGTGACATTAGACACTGTCGTCGGACAATATTCTGTAATTTATAAATGTTTTAAATTAGACTCGGTCTGGATTAGGACCCTGGTCCGCTAATCTGTGACCTCTGCACTAGACTCTCAGGGGATGGATGCCTGAATCCACAGACCACCACCACCTCCCCACCCATATCAAACATTTCCCCTGAGGGGCTCTGAGTGTTTACAGATCTTTAGTCGATTCAGCTGAGCTCTTTCTCTCAGTGTTTGCTCTCTCTCCGTTCTCCATTAAAGGTTAATTAAACTCGACACTCTTTCTGTTCAAACAGCACAATCTGCTGCTGTTTCCACACAGTAACACTTCTAAAGCTCCCAGTGTTCCCCAAGCTGCAACATTTATTCCTGTTTTTCCATATCAGTAATCAATAATCTAGGCCAACCTTTGATCATATTGAAGGAGGCGGAGCCACCAGACTGATTGAGCTCTTTCTTTATTGGACAAATACAATAATTAGTGGATTAGACTGCTGAATGATCTGTTCCGTCGCCCCTGCAGGTGATTTGTCGTTTCGAAACGGGGAGTTGGGGCCTCTGCTGGAACACAGAAAGCAAAGTTAGAAATGTAGCTCAGGGGACATGTTGATTTAATAGGAAGTCAGCTACCTGTTTTCCTCCTTTAACAGGAAGTTAGGCCTTTCCAGTAGAAGTTCTTGCAGCCAGCTTTGCGTTCACGTGCAGTGGTGTCAACGGACCGTTCCAGGTTCAGTCTGGAGCCTGTTACTCTGGAAACACTGTTTGGCTCGTCCGACTGGGCATCGACCTCTGGCCTCGACATCTGAGCCAGAAGGTCCTCAACTGCCCGTTTGGACCAGTCCTGAAAAAACGGAACAAAGAAACAAAATAACCTGAAATCCAAGAGCTCAGAATCCTAATGGAAGATATTAGATCCAGTCTGAGCAGAAACTTTAAAGCAGCATTTTGTGCTTTTATCCACTACAGCTTCCAGGATTAGCACCCCAAGAAGCATCTGGACGCATAAAGTGCTAAAGAATTGATCTTAAAAATAATTAAATCCATCTCAAACTGAGACCAAAAATTACACGCTGCTGCTTTGAAATACAAGTTTAAACAATTAGAAAGGAGATTAAGCACCTTAGATAAAATAGACCTGTAAAACTCTCGGAGCACATGACATGATTTTGATATAAATGACAGTCACTAGAGATCTTACTCACTCTTTCTCTTCTCCTCCATATGAAATTCCCTCTGCCCTGGTTATCTTTAGCGGTTTAGCAGATCCATATTACCTGTGAGCATCGATGTCCAACTCCTACCTACTGGACCACAACTGCATTGATTTGATGTAAAAATGCCCAGCCATTTATTCCTGCTCCCCCCTTTTAACCTGACTAACTCTTTGAATGAAATGTACTGCAGTAAAGCTCGGGAGAAAATCTGGACACCTTTAATTTTTTTTTGCTTTATGAATTAAAAGAAAAAGGCTTAAAGCATTAAACAATGCCGATTTGCATTGATATAAATACTATAACTTAAGAATTAACATTTATAGCAATAATGAGAGCATTCGTACGCTCTGGTTTGATTTGGAAATTTCATTATTACTGTAACACTTACATGTATAATAAACATTTTATGGTCAAACAGTTTAGAAACACATAGAATATAGCTATAATTGAAATTATGAGTGGAAAGTCTGGAGTTCCTCAGGGTTCAGTTCTTGGTTCTCTTGAAGTTTTCATCTTCTTTAAGACAGGAAAAATTGTTTAAATCTAAGTTTTGAAATATCTAAATAGCTATGTGCCCTCAGGTAATTTATTGTTAGATGTTTACACTAAAATAAATAAACAAATAAGAAGCCCCACAGGTCTCATCCCTGTTATCTGGTTTGCTTAATCTGATTGGTCGGAGGGTGATGATCCAAACTCTGCTAATCTTGAAGCAGCTGGATATAGTGAAGATAGCAGACACTTTTCAACAGATTACAAACAAACTTTAGTGAAACTGGACTCATGAACCCGACTTTTCTTATTTTTACTCCTATATTAATCCAGAAAGAGCACATCTGATCCACCATGGTCCTTTAAAAATGGCCCTGTTTCTCATCCCTTTTATACAGCAGATTAGGGTGATGATAGAGGGCAGTTTTACCTGTGAAAGGAGCCCGGCACTGCGGGCTCGCTGCAGCAGTCGGTGGTGACGAAGCTCCAGGTCCAGATCCTGGTTCTGGTACAGATCCTGGTCTCTATCGGCCTGAGAGGAGACCCCCAGACTGAACATGGCCAGCCCGGCAAGGACCAGGATGATGGGACAACGTTGGTGATACATACCTGCAGAGGTATCAGAAGAAGAAGATGAGAAAAAGAGGAGGAGAAAAAGTGAAAGAGGAGAGGAAGAAGAATTTCCTACTGAGTTCTGGTCTGGTGTCTGGTGCTGGTCCTGGAGCTGGCTCTGGTTCTGTGCTGCTGGTCCTACAGCTGCTGCTCTTATGAGGCCTGGCTCCCCTCCTCCTGCATGTCATGTGATGCTGTACAGTTGATTGGCAGCTGGAAGTCTGCAGGGTGATGAAGGAACTCTGAGTTCCAAGTTAAACAGAAGTCCATTAGTCCTCATTGACTTTAAATGGCTTCTGAACAATAAAACAATAAAGCTATCAGCAGCCGCAGCGCTCATCTCCGACAAAGACAACGGCACAATGTCGGCTGGAGAGGGGGGGAATTAACGGAGCGTTCAGGGGATTAGCAGACTTCATTAGCACTCACTGATATCTCCATTAAACAAAGCGGCAGCAGCAGAGAGGCGCCCACTCTACACTTAGTTAGAACAAACACTTCAATAGCATCCAAAATGACTTTATGCTGCTTTAAAATGTTCTGCTGCAGGGAGCCGTGGTGGATGTGACATCAGGGAATCCCACTGCAGCAAATGAGGAAAAAAAGTTCCTCAGTCCAACCTCAGTGATTACTATCGAATAGCCCCCAGAGAGGTCCTTGCATCTTAAAGAATATTTACTTAAGTTCATACAGCTTATTATTGGGTCAGGAAATACTGGCTAACTTCATTCAAAACCTATGAAAAACCTCAAAAACTAAAAAAAATCAGCAAGACCTTTTAATGTTCTGCTTTGAGTAAAGTTATGTATGGTGGATGGTTCTAAAATCTATCAGTGTGTGATTCCAGACGCACTGCAGACAGAGTGATTGAAGAGCCTTTGAAGAGGAGGAGTGATGAAGGCCTCTTAGATCCAAATAGAATTTTATGTTCTTTAAAGAAAATTAGATGATCTCACTAACTACATTTCAAACATTCACATTACAGTCCTGATGCACCTCCACTTTGGGTAGAGTCCTTACCGATTTGCGGTATTTAAATTGAGCCTAAGGGTGTCTTCAGCAGGGAAGATGGCTGACAGCCAGAGAGAAGGGAGATATACTGTCCATACAATGACCAACAAAGAATACATTTTGTTTTTGTCTAACCTCATCAGGTATGACCTTACATCTCCCACTATGATATACGTAGAAACACCATTCACTTTCAGATTAAGGCAGAATTCAATTCAGTATATTTGTGTAGCGCCAATTCACAACATATGTCAACTCAAAGCACAATTCAACCAGATCATACAGTCAAATTGATTCATAGTTTTCTATCTAAGGAAAACCAGTTGATTGCGTTGCCTCATTGACTCAAATACAATCCCTCACACTAAGCATTTTTGTAGCGACAGTGGAGAGGAAAAACTTCCCTTTAAACAGGAATAAACCTCCAGCAGAACCAGGCTCAGTGTAAGCGGGCATCTGCCGAGGCCGACTGGGGTTCAAGGAGAAAGAAGCAG
>NW_015151070.1:117904-124894 GCF_000732505.1 Cyprinodon variegatus | reverse complement strand
GAAATTCTAGAGACCTCTTTGATATGGGATTTAAATGAAAGATCCTGATAAAAAATAACAAGATTTTTTACTTTATAATCTGAGACCAGTTTAATCCCATCCACATGAACTAACTAATCAGCTTATTTTTCTTAAAATTATTTTTTATAAAATCATTACTGCTAAGAGCAGGTGGGGTGGATGGTTCAATAGAGCTGTGGCTCTGGGTGAGTATGGCAACTGTGTTACAAAATATATAGGATTATTCTCCTCTTTTATGAAGAGAAATATGCTGCTCTTGCTTTACAAAGGGTCCTCTTTTATAGCAGTAAACAATATTCCAGAGTTGGTAGGATTCCCGTAGGCATGTAGAGTGCCATTTTCTCTCCAGTTTACTAGCATTTTGCTTCAGGGCTGCAGTTCTGCATTTAACCAGGGAGCCAACTTTATATTTTTACAGTTTTTCTCTGTCAAAGGGCTGTATTATGTAAGGCAGTACTCAGAGAACTAGTGACCCCCATCAACAAAATCATCAACCTGGGTCTGAAATTATTTTCTGTGCCTGTCTGGTTATTGTTTCATTGAATATTGTCTGAAGTGAGGGGTGCTGCTTCACTACCATCAACTTCATAGCTATTTAAGTAAGGCAAGTAAGTTTGGCCTTCATTTGGGCAGAGAGTTTACCAAACCAGGCAGAAATGCTGTACCTCTCTATTACAGCATGGTAAAAAAGCAGCATGAGTCTCTGACACTGAAGGCCCTCAACCTGTGCAAAAAAATTTAGCCGCTGCTGTACGCTGTTGCAGACATAATCAATCCAAGCAATCCCAGATCATTTATTGTCAATTTGTAATCTAACATATTTGTAGGACTCTACCTGTGCAATTAGTGGATTATTGATGTTCACTGAAGAGTGGTCTCCGACTGCCTTCGGGTCAAAGATCGGTTCTTGCGTTTTTTAGATATTAAGTGTCAAAAAGTGTTCCTCGCACCACTGAAAAAAGGTTTAAATCTGCTGTCTGTAACTAATTAGGTCTGATGTGCCTGAAATGAGGCAGAGAATAGCTGCACAGACCCCTGTGGAGCGCCTGGACTGATGTTGAAAAGATCAGATAAGGTCCTGTTCATCCTGACTTGCTGGGAACGATTAATAAGTGATGAGTGAAACCATCCTATAATATATTGATTAATTTTCATTTCACTGTAGAAAGAAGAACATGAGGCTGGAGGGTAATAAAGGCTGAACTAAAATCAACAAAAAGCAGTCTAGCATAAGCCTTGGGGTTTTTCTAGATGTTTAGTCACCAGATGCTGTATGCCATTACAAGCATCATCACTGCCTCTTTTACATTTAGAAGCAAATTGGTAAGCATCTAGGTGTGGACACACATCCGATCTTAGATAAGTTTCCACCCATTTTTAATCACTTCATCACAACAGATGTCACAGCGGAAGGTCTACAGTCTTTATTCTCTTGAGAGCAGTGATTTTTGGAAACAGGTATAATAATTGCCCTCTGCCACAAAGATGGTACAATATTGAGTATTAACAAATCTGTGAAAAATTGATCTCCAAACATGTGTCAATTCATCGGCAAAAGTTCTTAGTAAGAAAGCTGTCTGGACTTGTGGCCTTATTGACATTGACCTGCTTGAACTCCGCATTGATGATAACAGGATCAAAATCAAAGTATTGAGTCAATTCTAGCAGAAAAATTCATGATTATCAAACCGTTCATAAAAGCCATTCAGTTAATTTGTTTTAGCCAGTTCATCCACAACATAGATACATTTTTGTGAAGGTTTCATGTTGACAGACAATTTCATAGAATTCCACAAGTTCATGTGTGGTAATGTGGCCTGTTTTCTTCTCCCTTTTTGAAGTTAATTGCATGTCTTATTTTTCTAATTTGGATTTGCTTTATTTTGTGTCAGGACTCCTGTCTGTGTGTTTGTGTTCTGTGTTTGTCTCCCTTCCTCCACCAGGAGGCGCCTGGTTCTGGTCGGCCTCCTCACACACCTGCTGATGGTTTCCACGTTAACGGATTGTTCTTAAGCTGCTGACTGCCACTACCTCGACTCCAGAGTGTTTGCCAGTTTTGGGAAGTCATCCTGCAAACCGGATTTTTCGGCCCTTCTCTCCCTGGAAGGATCAACCGAGCTTCAAGCTGAGCTGGGGTTACAAACAGGAGGTTTGGACCCACTTTCCCCAAGAGATTGTTAGAGCTTCACACTGAGAAAGGGATTCATCTCCACTACAACCCGTTCAAGTACCGCAGGAAATCTGAGTGGCAGTCAGCTTCTCCGTACAAACAACCGCATGTCTTCCCCTCACTTTTCAGTTCCTGTTGAGCAGTGTTCAGAGCAACACTTCTCTCAGCATTATCTCTTCAATAAAACCTGTTAAACCTTTTCTTCTGGTCTCCCTGTTTGGGTCATTTGAGTCTGAACTTTGGTAAAATCATGACATTTTGAAGTTATTTACTTTCTTGTTAGATTTTTTTTTTTGGTTGTTGTGTTGCATGTGTTTGATATTACCTTCTGAAAACAAAAGCCAGATAGTTACTTGGTAAATTTTAAAATGTGTGCTTTGACTGGCCCTGATTCTGTAGAGCTGAACTTATCATCTGTGTGAAACCTTTTTATATTATGGCTTAAACATTTTTCATGAGATTGATGACTTTTTACATATGAGGTTTGTGATGTTAGCAGCTCAGGTTAATCATTTAGGTTTTATACTTATACTTCAGTTCAGTCCCTGCCCAGAGGATGAGCTTTGTTCCAGCCAGTCAGCTGCCAATTAGACGCGACGGGCGCCGCCCGGAGAGTCCAAGATACTGGTCTTGAAGGTCGGAGAGCCGGTGTTGAGAACAGTCAGAATCCAGCAGGAGTCAAAGGACAGGTCAGGCAAACAGATCAGAATGGGGACAAACAGGCTCAGAGGTCTAGAGGTGGAACGGGTTCGCCACGGACCGGTTATATGTCAGATAATATTTTCACGGACCGCCCTTTAAAGTGTGGGGGGTAAATATGATCAAATAAAATGATAGGACTGGCATAAAATCAAATACAAACAGCATAAAAAATAAAACTCACCGTTATGTTGAATTAGTGGGAGCCCTGAGCTTGTTTCTCTGAAACAAACCGGTCCCGTCTAAGTTTAATCGGAGACAATCACACATGAAGTGTGCTCCTGATGTCCAGTCTGCTCCGTAGCTTTGTTTTGGTCGCTGTAACCGCAGAAAGTCCCGCTTCACAAAGATAGGATGTTATAGATAGGATAAGTCTTGACCTGATTTAACCTGTTTCAAGAGGCACAGATGCACCGACTGACGTAATTGGGATATGTTAATGTTTTGTATTTTTTCCGGTACCAAATGACCGATGGACCGGTCCGCGGCCCGGTGGTTGGGGACCGCTGCTCTAGATAACTTTCACAAAGGCTTGGCACTGATGTGGATCAGATGAATGGTAATGAGAACTGGGCGGAGATAAGTAGGTGAATAAAATGAGTCACATTCATCATCAGCAGTCGACAGCACCAAGATCATGACACAATGTTCTTTTTATAATTTAGCAAATAGATCTTTTCATCATGAAAAGTATCATTGCGGGGGGACAACATGTAGTTAAATGTATTTTTGCCAGTTGAAGTGGGATTAGCCAACCTCTGGGATGTGATTCCAGGGCTCTACTGTATTTATTGGCAAAATATTTTAGCTATCAAAATTGTTTCCCTGAAAACATTTAATGCCCTGGATAATTTCACAGACACACCTGACTCTTTATAACAAATTAAATTGTCATTCGTATTAATTATCTCATATAATCTGCATATAATGATCGCTTATTTTTACACTATTATTTCATTCATTCATTTTTCCTTTTTAAACATCAGTTACTTTAAGAGATATCTTTATTTATACCGGAAAAAGTTGAACTGGGGAGGGAAAAATTCAATCTCCTATTGATTTTAAATTGATTTTAGATTTACTAACCTATAAAAGAGGCCTCAGATCTGAAGGTCTACAAAGTGTCTAAGTGACATATTTATCCTAGTAAGGAGCGTTTGCAATAAAAATAATTGTTCTCATAACAATCTAGACTTTTTCTCAGGGTTTATTCATAACATTTTACTGTTTTCTATAACTTTCTGTAATTGCTTTGATTAACTATGCTCTGACAACCTTTACAGCTATTTTGCAAGGTTTAAGTAAGTGAGAGGAACTTTTATCTAACAAGAACAGGGCCAAACATTGAGGCATTAGGGCCACTATGATTGCCTTGCTGTCTTTTTGCAAAGACAGAAAATAAAATACTGACTGAGGGAATTACCATCTATCTCCTTTATTTAACTTTATTGCATAGTATAATACGTTTTTTCTTCACTGCAAAGCTCATCTGCTTAACTGTTTCTTATAGAGTGCCACCCTTGGAGCTAGTTTAGTGTTACCTTTTCTAACATGGAAAGTCTTTATAGATCAGTTTCATGTTCCTTTTAGTATGTTGCCGTTCCCTTAAACCCATAGTCCCTATCCATTGCCGATGCATGGATACTTGGTGTGAAGGATTGCTAAAGAGCCAATGTAACAATCCAACAGAGTATAAACTGTCTCTACAAGCTCATCAAAGAGGAGAGAATCCTGCAAAGTCAATGACAGGATACTATCAGCTGGTTTTTCTTAGATAGAACTTTCCAACCAATCTAACTGGATGATCTGATTGAACTGTCTCTGTAAAGTGCCTTCTGATAACACTTTCTGTGCTATTTTAATAAATCTAATTGAACCATCCCTCTTTTAAAATAATGCCCTTTATCGTGTGTAAAGGAAACCTGGGAACCTGCAAGTATGACAGCGGCCACTACAGCTACTGGCTGGCTGCTCTGAACCAGGGAAACATTCATTTAAGCTGCAGAGAACATGTACATCTCCTTATTATTTTATTTAAAATTACAAAGAAAAGTAGTTGAGAAACATCAGAAAAGTTCTTCTAAATCTTACCTCAACTTTTTGCATTGATACACATTGTTATACATTACAGACAAAGATGCAATCGTGCTTTGAAGATCCAGGCTCTTCTCCAAGGGCCGAATGAGGCAGCAAAATTTCCAGACTTTTGATTCTAACCATGTTTGTTTCCTTTTATCATGGATTTAGCAACCAGTGGATTAATGGCAATATATTTAGGAGTTTTTACTGGTTCTACAGGTTCTTTATAAAGCTGCATAATGATTCAAGTTTTTAATACCATTATTAAGTTATTTAGAACATGTCAAAGAAGATTTTCATGAGAAAGCTTATTTTGAAATAAAACAAATTTGTGGTTTTATTAAATCGCTGCTCATGAAAAGCTTCTTCCATCCATGGTCGGTGGGTTTGATGACTTTCCTCGGCAGCTTTATGATCTCTGGCAGGAATCTGTTCAAACGTTTCCATCTTCGGTGTCTTCATCATCTTCTGTACTAATAAACAACACATTAACAGCAGGTGGTTGCCGTGGTGACACATTAGCAGAGAGCAGCCGTCACTAAGGACCCGCTGGCATGAACACACACACATAGCAAGACAAAGGAGCTAGATGGGAGATCGATGACATCACTCCTCCGTGCTGTGATGCGTACGTTTGTTTTCTTGGCTCTGAGTCATTCAGTTGATTCTTCATTTACAGATTTTTTTTTTAAAAACCGTTTAGAATAATTTCATCCAAAACGTCCACTTCAAGAAAAGTGAAGAGACACTTGCTGACATTCAGATGGTCACAAACTAAAAAATGTATTTTAGTCACTGAATATTAATTGTTAAAGATCAGAAAGCCTAGAAAAGTGATGTATGTAAGAAAATGTAAGGGATTCTTTGTCCTTAGATGGGGTCTAAAAACAAAAATTATCATTATTGATTGTCTCTTAAATCTTATACTAAACAAGTTTCTAGAATTTCCCTTAAAGTCCCTAATTTTGCCAAAGTTTTAAATATTGTGCGCAGAAATAATGCTGAAAATGTAATTCATGTATTTGTGTCCTTGTTACCGGATTGTTATTCTCCTTTACATACATTAAGGTGATGTAGATTTAAAAGCCTTCAGCTTAAAAAGACAGTAATGAAAACTCATTACTGAACATTTTATATTGACCAACTACATACCTCATCTTTCAGACTTCATCCCCTGTCCTCACAGCCACAGATGTCATATTGATAAATGTCAAATTTCACCACTTGTAAGGTCTGGTTGACAAATTTTAGTCGTCAAAGCTCATTACCATAGCTGAGAGCTCAAATGTTATCAGAATCATTCAGGCACCCTGAGCTTCATCTCCTGCCTTAACGGGGATTAAACACATCGTTAATAAGCTGAGTCCAGTTCTACACCAGAATCTAGAAATTCCTTATGTAGAACATTGATGACAGCATGAAGCGGGTGAAAATACCTTGACACTAATAACTGACTTGATTAATTCAATTCAGTTCAGTTTATTTATATAGCGCCAATTCACAACACATGTCATCTGAAGGCACTTTACAGGTCAACCAGATCATACAGTCAAATTGATTCAAAGTTTTCTATCTAAGGAAAACCAGTTGATTGCATTGACTCATTGACTTCCTCCCTTTTCCCTTTTAACAGGAAGAAACCTCCAGCAGAACCAGGCTCAGGCAACAGTAAAAGGCGGCCCCATCCAGGAAACACCCAGCCAGGTAGATGAGCACCGAGCCAACTCCCATGTCAGAGGATGAAGAGAGCACATCCAGCCAGTCACAGTCAGAGAAAAACAGGCCAATCTCCAACATCTATGAACAAAGGTGTTGATGGAAGCAGCACAGCTAATATTTCTCTCCATGATGGTGTCACAGATAAGCAGGAATGGACAAGGTGAAGCTGCTATGAGAAAAAGCAGGTAGCATAATGTTAGAGATTGAACTAATAGATTCTGCAGAGTGGGAGAAGAGAGATAGATTGAGGCAAAATGATGAAAAGGGGTCCCTATGTCCTCCAGCAGTCTAAGCCTATAGCA
>NW_015151070.1:107970-117132 GCF_000732505.1 Cyprinodon variegatus | reverse complement strand
AGACAGATATAGCTGGGTATCATCAGCATAACAGTAGAAATTAATCCCATGCTGTCTAATAAAACTACCGATTGGAATCATATATATAGTAAAGAGAATTGGTCCTAGAACTGATCCCTGTGGTACTCCACAGGTAACTCTTGAGCATGAAGAAGATTTGTCATTAACGTGAACAAACTGAATTCGATCACATAGATAAGATTTAAACCAGTCTAGTGTTGTTCCTTTAGTTTCTAAAAAAAAACATTCAAGTCTTTTTAAAAGAATATTATGATCAACTGAATCAAATGCAGCACTGAGATCTAACAGGACAAGTACAGATACAATCTGAGTCCATGAGAATATCATTAGTGACTTTCACCGGAGCTTTTTCAGTGCTATGCTGAGCTCTAAAGCCAGACTTAAACTCTTCAAAAAGTTCATTATGGTGTAATTGCTCACGCACTTGTTTAGCAACTAGTTTCTAAACAATTTTTGTTTCGTAGTAGTTGATTAGTCATTTCATTCTCCTGCCTACCTCAGCCCTGTTTCTATATTTGCGCTCACCTGATCCACCAGCTCCAGATTTTATTTTACAAGTCATCAGTGCCAGATTATTCTCTAGCCTTTGGAAGGAGCTCTCTAGCTTTTATGGTGTTCTGTTTGCCTGACCCTGACCTGTTCGGTTCTACTTCTGCCTGAGTATTGAACCTGGAAGTGCTTCCTGATACCAACCTGGATTTTCTTTCTGTATCTCTTCTGATCTCTGATCTCGATGGGATGATGGATGAGAGACCATCAGGTATAAAGAACACGAAAATACAGAAGGAGAAAAATATTCCTATAATCAAACATGGTGGTGGAAATGTGACGATCTGGGTCTGCGTTGCCAGTCAGTGACCTGGACAAACTGCTGTACTGGATGGAACCAGTAAATCCAGACAAGGGGAAACTCTTCCTATAAGACCCCCTGATGAATAGCTAAACATGAAACTACACAATCAAAATAAGCTTTGGAGCTTAAATCAAACTCTGGACTTTAAGAATAACCAAAATACTCAGGCCTGACCTCTGCTGATGAGAAGTCTTCCTCAGTGATGCTGAGGATTGGTTAAAACCTACAGTATAACAAACACTTTAAAACAGCTGCATCTGCAAATCATGGTTTAGAGCCAAAACAGATTTGTTTAAGCCCCCCTCACCAACACATAAGATCATTACATGACATTTTTCTTTCATATTTGCTGAAGTTACATTTGAAATAAGAATTTATTTCATCATCTAAAACATACAAATTTGACTTAAAAAACAAAAACATGTGAAGACAACAATATCTTCAAGACTGGAAAATCCTTTAGTACAGTCAGAATCAAACTGGAATGTTATTTATCAAAGTGTTGCAAGACGTTAAATTCTTTGGATTCTGCTTTGCTCATTTGTGACTGTTGTCAAGTTAAGGAGTCCTGAAGAATAAGGTCTGCTGTGTCATTAAATGTTCTTAGATCTTCGGGGTTAAAGGTCATATCTGCTTCATGCAGACTCGACAGCGACTAATTTTGTTTCTGTGTGTGTCTCCTGGAATGGTCCAACCTCTTGGCTTTCTGCAGAACGACAAACACAGACATAGAGATTCTATCAGAACAATGGCTAATCTCATTTTACAAGAGAAGGCTGCCATCTGCTGGTTCTAACTAATATTACCAGCAGAGTGACAGCTTGTAAAAAGTGATATAGACAATGTGTTTGGTAACAGAACACAGTTTCTCTGAATGTTATATTTGACCTAAAAGCAGCCAAATAGTCTTTATGGTTTGACCCACAGTTGATTTTTAGGTATTATTATCCATTCCTGAAATGAAATTAGGTTATTCATATTAGTAGTAAAACTGCTCAATGTTTCGTTTAAGTTGATTTTAATATTATCAAAAACATTTAATTTATTACTTTTTTTTCTAATTCTAGAAGTTATTTTTTGATGATACCATTGATCTGTCAACTGTCATATTTTTGCTGATTCTTTGGATCAGGTTGCATGGTAAGCAGGAAAACCCACCATTCTTCTCCTAGCTAGATACTTCGGATCATACTTGAGGATCCCATTGACTGCCCTGGGACAAAGGGACAGAAATCCACTCCAACAAAACTTTGAACAGTATGAAACTGTGAGTACACCATTGATGTGCATAGACCTTTTAAAGGGCAGGGGCAAAAAGAAACATAGGGCAGATATTGTGCAACCTCACCACTGTAGAGGATACTTTAGCCTAAGATTTGGCTCCTGAGAAGGAACTTAAGCTTGTGCTGGTGAAGATTCAGTCATCCAGGTCATAGTCATTCCAAAAAAGTAAAAAAAAGAAAAATAACAACAATCCACTGGACTTTGTTTCCAAGTTTGAAGACATTTCACTTCCCATCCAGGAAGCTTTTTCAATAAAAAAATTTCAGAAATAGCGTTGAACTTGAGGCTTTATAACGCGGACCAAAAACAAAGCTTTGCTTTAGCTTAGAAAACATGCAAATTTAAAAGGATGAACAGGTTTCAGAGACATAGACAGGTATTGGGTAATAAAGAAACCAAACGACCAAAGGGGCAAATCCATCCAACGGGTTTAATTTGCATGTTTTCTAAGGCAAAACAAGGCTGAAAAAGCTAACTACAGTTTAACTGCTAATCTAAAGCCGGGCGCACACTGTGTGATTTTTCGGGGAGATTTTCCAGTTGTGCGAGAATCTTTCCATCGGCCCGACTTTCAGCCTGATCGTGCGTGGTGAGTCGTGTAGTATACAGGGGGTTACGAGGGGCGATCAGCCTCTCACAACTATCTCCCGGTCAGGAATTGTGAGGGTGACCGTCGTGGGCAAATCGCTCAGTGCGTATCGCAAAGAAGGATTCTTCTGTAAACACAGCAGCATGGCAGGGATGCAATGAGTGAAATGCAGTTCTGTCTGTAAAATTGACCGTAGAAGCCACATTTGCTCAGTCATGTCTTTTTTCCAAATACGACGCCTTTTCTTTTTAGAGCTTTCAGCACAAAATTGCACAAATTGCCAAGGCAATAGTGAGATTAATATTCCCCTTCTGTTTGTTTGGCTTCCGGATAGATAAGTCAGAGCAGCTACATTTCACTGCGGAGATGAGTCCGATGTGGTTTTTAGTCACACAGTGTGAGCAGGTAGATCGCATCAGACAGCGGGCTGAAGATAAATCGTGAATTTTGAGCTCACACTGTACTAATAAAACCACACGGTTTAGTCGTACAGTGTCTAAATGAGTCTAAAGCACTTTAAACTACATTTAGTCATTTACACACACATTCACACACTAATGATGGTAAGCTACACTGTAGCCGTAGCTGCCCAAAGACAAAACAACTGAGACGGACAGAACGGGGTTTCAATACCACAAGCTTTTGATTGCAGGATGATTTTCTGCATATGGGCGATAAAGGCATAGAGTGGTGTTCTAGCAGAAACAAAATGTGCTGATCATACCGTCTAATCACCACACTGAATACAGCATCTGAGTAAAACCTCTACTAATGAAGGCGTATCTTTACCCAAACATGTTTCCCTGGTTGAGAGCAGCCAGCCAGTAGCTGTAGTGTCCGCTGTCATACTTGCAGGTTCCGGGGTTTCCGTTACACTCGATGAAGGGCATCCTGTGGAAATTCTCCAAACACGATCCAGGTGAAACCAGAGGCTGACCGGAACCCTCAGCACCTAAACCAGTTTCCTGAAGAAAGACAGCATCGCTAATCGAGATTACAAATGTGCCTTAATGTAAACCAGGGGATGCCAAACTATAGTCCTCCAGAGCTACTAACCTGCAAACTTCAGATGCATTCCAACACATCTTAATCATATGAACAACTCATTAACAGGCCTCTGCAGAGCTGCATAATTCAATGCTGATGATTAACGTTTTTTATTCAGGTGTGGTGAAGCAGGAATGCATCTTTAAGCTGCAGGACTGTGGACTATAGCTGGGAACCCCTTGTATAAACTGTATTCTAGCATAGAGGTTAACAAAATAGATTGACCCAACAGACCATTACGAAGGAATATCCTTCCCAGAGTGATACCCAGTTGGAGGGGCATCTTGGAACGTAACTGGTCTGACTGTGGACAGCAATCACGTTGGCTTTGGCCTCACAAACGGAACACCTGAAACCCATAAAATAAATACTAACCATGTGGCAGGTCCTGGTTTAGCTTAGAGACAAACCATTGTCCTGCTGTTTGCTTAAGAATACAAACTTAAAAACTATAAAAGTCTATATGGAAGATTAGTTCTGAAGTGATTATTCATTGAGAAGATAGCACTGCCCTATTTGTGACATGAGAAGAAACATAGGGCTCTTATACCAATAGGGCTGATGTCATCACCCTAGTTTCCCATCACTGACCTTAATAACTTTACAGGAACTGAAAGCCAGAACCTCATTACTTAACAGGAGCTCTGATCCAGTTAGTTGTGTCAAACTGGGCTAATTAGTTAAAGGTTATTCTGTCTTAGACTGTGTAATGTATTTTTTTTTTAAATTATCATTACAGTGGTTATTCTTAATTCTTGTCCCTGACAATTTGTTATGGTATCTGTAGCATCTGTTTATATATTTGTTTATATATATTTCTATATGTGTCTGTTTTCTCCTATTAAGGTGGAATCGATCCTTAATAGACAACACATTCTGCTAAAATAAGCAAATTCTCTCTACAATAAAGAATAGTGAGTGTATATTAATGTTTAGTGTATACTTTTTTACCTGCTGATTTTAAACTGTAGCGAATCCTCTTCTCTGTTTGTCTGAGGGTCTCTGACATTGGAGAGCCAATAGGAGTAGTCATTACGTTCTGCGTACTGACATTCTCCCGCAATCTCACAGATGAGGAAGGGTAGAGTGCTGAACCTCGGGAGACAACTACCAACTGTACCTACAGAAGGACCCAAGAGACGGTGTGGGAGTGAATGCTGTGTTTGCTTTGATTAGAAATCTGTACAACAGACTAATGGCAATCAAGACTGACTGATCTCAGACATTAGAGTATATCTTTTTCAGTTTTTTTTAATATTTATATTAGAACATAATGAACAGTGATCTTGTTAGGTCTGGTGTTTTTTTTCCTCACTCACCAGGAAGGCATTGCTAGATTATTGTTCTCTGAGTGGTAAACAGGCCTACATCTCTTCTGTTAGGGTTTCTTGTTAATTGTGTTGAAACCTGACATTTTCTCCTTTTCTATGTAGAAGTCCTGCATGGTTTTGTAATTGGACTCCTAGTTCTCCTTCGTTCCTGATGTGCTCCTGATTCAACTGTGGTTCCTTTACTTCCAAGCCTCCTAACCACCAAGCTCCCAATAGGCCCTGTTTATTGAAACCACCTAACCAAGCCTTTCATTATTCAGATGTTCCTTCTACCAAACGTACCCTTTATCTCTTCTGCAGTATTAAGTTGTTTCCTCATTCCTGATTCCAGTATCCTATTTTTGAACTGCCTTGTTTTTCTAATTAAAGAATTAGAAAAACAAGTCAGTTCCTTCTTGTTTTAAGGCAGCAAAAAGGTTCCAGGTTGTATTCCCGGCCTGGGGTCTTTCTGCATGGAGTTTGCATGTTCTCCCTGAGCATGCATGGGTTCTCTCTGGGTACTCCCACAGTTCAAAACATGACTGTTTTCTTTAAAGTAATGGATCTTTTTAAATTGGTCAAAAAGAAAAAAAACTGTAAAAATCTGTTCTTTAGTCGCATATTATCATAAGTAATTGATTTAGAGTTACACTGCAAAAACTGATTTATAAAGGTAAAAATGTATTTAAAATAAATATATCTGCTCTTAATTCTAGCAGGTAAATAGATGGATCTGCCAAAGGGATGAGTATTTCTGCTCTTAGAATGACATAATTAAATCATATGCTTTTGAAATAAGATAAGGGATTTTTCATTTCTTATTTTATACACAAATCATCTTAATCCATCTATAATGGTCTTACCTTCTTAAATCAAGGGAAAATACACTCACTTCAAAAAAAATGTGCCTACTTATATTTACAATTTTGCTGTGTGTGTTTTCTGTCCAGGGGCCACAACAGGGTCCAGGACCAGTTCTTTAGGGGCAATGGCCCCTCCTGGCTCATGCCTAGAACCGACTATTCGCTGAACTGATCCAAAACCAGTGCTGATGTTTTTTTTATTCCCGCTATCAAATATTAATTTCTGCAATCAAGTATCTTTTATATTAAACCCCATCTCTATTATTAAGGCACCAAAATGTTCAACAAACATAAAATCCCACATTTCCCTTGCTAAACCATGTTATTGTGTTGTGGTTTGAAATTAAATATTGTCAAACCGGGGTGACAGGGGGGCCATGGCCCCCATTTTAACAATCCCATCATGTAGAATGTCATACTAATAATTTTTTTAAGTAGGTATATTAACCAATAGTGTTAAAAATACAGCAATTAATTATCTACAAAAATATAATACAATTAAAGAGGACTAATACAGAATTTGTGTATTTTTTATAAGGTAGAGTTTGTCTCTTCAGTTATTTAGGAGTCTTCTATGGAATTAAAAATAAAGATCAACTACTCAACTAATTTAATGTATATATTATGTTGAACCTTTGTGAATTTCATAGAAATGTCACTGTTGTCGAATTCTTGTTTTATTTCTAATTTCTGGTTAATTTATAATAGCATCAGGAGGCCACAGTGCAGTTAGAGAAGCTGACTTGGAGGTGAGGACATCCGTGTTAAGGTAAAAATCGATGTTAAGAACAGTCACATTTTCTTTGCCGAACACATGGTGACGCTAAAGTCCCACTGTTGTCATTTTCGGAAACTTGGCAGCTCTTTGCTATAAACGCAGTAAGCTGAGAAATCCTCCATTTATGCTCAAATGTTGCTAATTTAAAAAAAAAAGTTTTCTGCTGAGATTGTAGGAATTTTCTCCACAATTATCAATCCACAGGTCTTTATCTTTAACTCCGACCTAGACCAGTAAAACATAAGACATCCTAAAGGATCGATCTGTTCCACATATCTGTGGTCAGATAAGTGGTGATAAATAAAATGCTTATTTCATGAAGCAAACAAATCTGTTTGGTTTATGCTAGCCTAAGCTTTCTGGTACCTTCTGCTACTGTCTGCTCTCCTACCGAGGTCAACATTAAACAGACGTTTGTTTAAATAGTAAGTTCTATCCTATAAATATATGATTTATCATAGTACCACTATTGGGTGAGTAAACTGGAGAAAAGACAAGTTGCAAAGCAAAACACATGCTTCAGACAGTTCTCAGTACATTGACCCTTATTCATTAAAAAGAAACAGAATAGGACCTCCACAATATTAGCTTGAAAGCTGCAGTTTCACATATGCATCATCAATGACATTATTTGAATGACATCATGGTCATCGATGACAATGGAAGCTCTTGGGAAGGAAGCAGGGATAAAGCAGCAGTGCTGGCTTACCTAGATCCTGTCCGTGGGCGCGGCTGTACCCATTGATAAACAACAGGGAGTATCCATCGAATATAAAGGAGGATCCTGAGGGACACTCTGGGATAAAGCGACCCTGGCTGTGTCTGGTGAACAGGAAGCCGTTCATCCCAGGTCTGACTCCACCTGGTGGACCGGGAAGGCCCTTAAACCCTGTTCTGCCACGCTCACCGTCCTCACCTGAAAGTACAATGATGCTTTGATGTCATCTTATCCCCCAAAAGACTTAGTAAATGTTTAAAGCTTATTTTGTAAAAAAGAAAAATGAAGTAATAGAAAGTATATATTTGTTTTACTGCTAACCAGAGTTGGGAACAAGTCAGTGTTCTGCTAGTCCAATATAAATCTCAAGTCTTTATCCTCAACTCTCCAAGTCAAGCATAGATAGTCAAAGCCAAGTCTAAAGTCAAGACAGTTATCTCTCAAGTCAAGTCTTAATTATCAAATTTCAATAATTTTTTTTTTTATGAAGTTCAATTATATGTTGAGTTGGCATTCTGTGAATTTTAAACTTAACATGTGATAGAACCAGTACTGGAGTCAGATATTAGGCCAGATCTAATTTGTATTCACACCTTTGGCACCAATTGCTCCATCGTCTCCATCTTCTCCCCTCAGCCCAGGAAGACCAGGTTGCCCCTTCTGACCTTTTTCTCCAGCTCTGCCTTTCAAACCTGGACCCATTAAAACATCATGCACCATGAAACCTGCTTCTCATGCCAAGAAAATTGCTTTAGATGTTTCAGCAATAACCATTATGAGATGACCAACCATCACGTCCCATAGCTCCTTTGCAACCGGGGGGTCCTCTTCTTCCATCGAACCCGGGGTCTCCCATTTCACCTTGGTCTCCAGGAATTGCCCTCACAATAGGACGTTCATCTATCCCTCTTTGTCCTGTAGAGGCATCATTAGGTAAAACAGGGCCAATTGGAAAGCTCTCCATTCTCATATGAGGCTGTTAAATCTCACCTTGCCTTCCCTGTAGTCCTGGAAATCCGTCTTTGCCAGGGTTACCGGGCAGTCCTTCTGTTCCTTCCATACCTTAAGCATGCACAAGGGGAGAACAATGCAGATCCAATGTCAGCAAAACCTTGTATCTCGTATCTAACCAATAGATTTGGATCTGGAAACAAATTTGACCCAATTTGAACATCTTTATCTTGTGTCTGAATACGATTTCTTTCAAAGCCTACAAGAATTTGTTGTACACGAGAACATAAAGACCAATGTTTTAGCTTCAATACTGTCATAAACACAGGTAGCCTACTCCATCAGTCCAGACTGAATCAATGATGTTAAGTGATGGTTTAATTCAGGATCAAAAGGGATGTCTCATCTCGAGGAGCTTATTACAACATCCTAAAAAAACAACACAGAACATTACAGATAGAGATAGACTCATTTAAAGCACAGTTGAGATGATGTCTAATCAATCTTACTAAAAAGTAATGATATAGAAGTAAAACATTCAAAACATGAGAATATACAACCTGTAAATCAGTTCATAGTTCAATTCAATTTTATTTTAGTATAACTTATTCGTGAATAAATCTTCCTTTAAGACTTTATGTTTAAAGTAAAATGTTTGGCCTCTTTTAAATCATATTTGTCATGTTCAGCCTAGTAGAGCTGGAGGTTTCTTCCCTTGTAGTCCAGTTCACACCAGTTGAGTGAATCT
>NW_015151070.1:74793-107194 GCF_000732505.1 Cyprinodon variegatus | reverse complement strand
GGTTCCCAGATGTATGTGAGTGGAGCTGGGCGGAGCGAGACATGCATCTGGCTGTTGTCAGGTTATATTTATACCCCAACACATGGCAGATTTCAGCATGATGGTGAGCCGTTTAAACACGACACCAATAGCAAAGCAGACAGTGGTACTTTTAATTACTTTGTTAATAACTGTGTATAGTTCATCAGACGGTTGGTAAAACTGCAGTAAAGATCTTAAAAGAACGATGTATTTGAGGTTTTTTTTCTTACACTATGACTTGGAACTATTATTCCATGTGTGATGTATCATCAAATACTACTGAGAATTGCATAATGGTATCTTCTTGGCCGATTTATGGAACTGTCGCCGTACCCTGAACCTTTATGACCTGTTGTACTTCATATGAGGCCCACCCAGATAATGTTGCTTACAGGCCTATTGTTGTGTCGTTACGCCATTGGTGTATAGATAGCAGATTCCAAATAGGTCTAACCTGACTGTTTTCCCTTGTGATTTATTTTCTATTTTCTGACAAAACAGATTGCATTTTACTATGCAAAGGTGTCTCTCTTGCTGTTGGGCTGATGAAATTGCTGCTGGATTGCTGCTTATTCCTACAAAAAATAAACTTTGGGTTTATCAGTATTCACCCTCAATGAATGCTAAAAACCATGTCCATCTTAAGTGTATTCTGGGCCTTAGGAGAAAGTCTCTTCTTTCATCACATGCCTGTTAAAGTAAAAGTGTCTTCAAAATTTTATCCTACACACTTTACAAAACTTCCTGCCGAAACTGCTCTTTTCTAAGACATATGATGAAATATTTGGAGCATTCAATGCAGGTTTAGCAGATTCTGAAACAGCTTCTTCTCCACTACCATCTGACATAATCAACGATGTTACACCGATGGGCAGGACAAGGGAGCAGCGGGAGAGAGGAAAAAAAAATAAACACAGAGTCAAAACTCTCTGAACGCAGACAGCTGCACCTAACTCTGACAGTTACTGTTGGCTTAAGTAAATGGATGAAAAGGAGGAAAAAAGCGAAATTACTGGTGAGGGAATGTCCACACCAGTCAATTAGAAGTGGTGAACCCAGCATTGTGTATTTTTTCCTACAGAAGCTGCGTCACGTAGCATTATTATGTGACTGCCTGACAGCCCCTTTTCTGTTATTCTGATTCTACTGTGTGCGGGTAAGAAAAGAAGCCGAGCAGCTTCTACTTTTTTTAAAGTAAAAAAAAATTTTACGATTGTTGAAATCGTGAGTCCAAGTCGAGTCTCAAGATTGAAATTTGAAAATCAAATATCATCAAACTAACCAAATTCCACCACACAGGTGAAGTCATTGCTTTAATACTGTCAGAGGTGTTTGTATCCTGGGGACTTAGTGAAGATAAACAAGTCTGCATCACAACTGATAGTGGGACAAATATGGTGAAGGCCATATCCCTACATAACTGGACCCGGCCACAGTGCTTTGGACATTGTATTCACTCAGGTATAGGTAAGTTGTGGGGCACAATTACATCCAGTCTAAGTGTTAGAAAAATAAAAAATGTGAGAAGATAGGAAAAGAGAAAAAGGGACAAAAAAAGGGAAAAAAATAAATAAGATCTGTTAAGTTTTGAAAAATAAGGCAAAGAAGTAATTACAGTGAGTTCTAATGAGTGTGTTTTCAGGACTGTAAATTTTAGTGTTCATTGCATTTAAATCTTATATTAATTTGATTTCTGGGTTTAATTTGTGTTATTCCAATTTATCTTTGATCCACTGAGAGAGCCAGAAAGGACAAGTGTGGAGGGTGGAGTGGGCTGTGGATGTGTGTAGCAGAGTGGTGGCATCCTTAAGCTTCTCTTGGAAGAAGCAGAGAGAGATGGCTGTTGCTCAAGAAGAGCTTTACATAGACCAGCATAAGTTGGTGAAAGAGTCACCCACCAGGCCGTGTTTACGCCATAAAAATGGTTGGGAGGATGCCGGAACAACATAAAACCATAAGACCATGGAGATGACAGTCATGTCATACTTTGATGAAAAGTATGATGAAAAGATTACTGATGAACTGCTTGATATTGCAACCCTGGTACATCCAAGCTTCAAGGCACAATACATTAAGGCAGAAAAGGTTGGTGCCATCAAAATGAGAGCAGTGTCAAAGATGTTGGAACAAAATGAGGATTTATCCACTTCTGCCAGAACAGAGGAACCAGAAGAAGAAGGAGGGGCTACTGCACTGCCACCAACCCAGAAGAAACAAAAAATTGGGCAGTTTCTTCAAGAAATTACACCGGATCAGCACAGAACTTACTGACAAAGAGACAGTTGAGAAGGAGTTTGAAAAATACTTGCTGGCACAAGATGCAGACAGTGAAATGGACCCACTGAAGTGGTGGAAAATTCATGAGAAAAGCTTTCCAGGAATTAGCTTCCTGTCGAAATGCTACTTGTGCATCCTTGAGACCAGCACCCACAGTAAGAAGGTATTTAGCACAGGGGGTAATATTGTTACTTGTAAAAGGGCAGCTTTAAAACCTGAAGCAGTGGATAGACTCATCTTCCTGGCCCACAACCTGTAGGCTTTTGCCTGACTAAAAACATGGACATCACTAATTGGGACTAAAGTTCCTACCCCTTGGTCCTTTTTCTCCAGCTGGTCCTGGATTGCCTTTTATTCCAGGAGGTCCAGGTGGTCCACAAGTACCCTGACAACGCAACAAAACAACAACAGCAGTATAATGTAAGCTAAATGTAATATATTTTCTGTTTGTAACCAAATAGTGAGTTATTTTACTCTGTGGAGGCTACTCACTGGGTTTCCTCCAGGACCAGGATGACCAGATGGTCCAGGGGGTCCAGGGGGACCTGGTTGTCCTTTCAATCCTTTCTGACCCTTATAACCAGGACCTGGAGGTCCAGGGGGACCTTTAGAGCCAGGTGGACCTATAACATAAAATATTGTTTTGTGGTACAATAGAAAAAGTGGTACAATAGAAAAATAAGGCAAATGCCTCCAACAGATTCTTACCAGCTGATATTACACAGGAAAAGATAGAACACAAGACAAAAGGTCCCACTATTGCATTTACCTTAAACAATTCAGTTATATTCAGTTTTCAGGACCTGGTTTAGCTACAAGGCTTGGCTAACTGCATGCAGCGAGGCTAACGCTTTATTCTGCTNATCTTTTTAATCTCTGTGTCATACTGACTGCTGTGTATAGCAATGGCGTAAATTTCTGTAAGCAGAGACAGCAGTCGCTTATGGGCAAACGACCTCTTAGGGGCCCCATCACTGACACCTGGTGGGTCCCCTACGTAATTGTAGACTAGACGTCTCTTTGCAGATGTAATGGTGTGAAAAATTCCTCTTAAACCCACCTGATACTGAAGTGACTGACCGGACTGTATTTATACCCCAACACATGGCAGATTTCAACATGATGGTGAGCCGTTTAAACACGACACCAATAGCAAAGCACACAGTGGTACTTTTAATCTCTATGTTAATAACTGTGTTCATCAGACGGTTGGTAAAAAAAAAATACACTCATATAATATCTTTCAAACTGCAATAAAGATCCTAAAAGAACAATGTATTTGATTTTCTTTTTTTTACACTACGACTTGGAACTATTATTCCGTGTGTGATGTGTCATCATATAATACTAAGAATTGCATAATTGTATCTTCTTGGCCGATTTATGGAACTGTCACCAGATCCTGAACCTTTATGACCTGTTGTACTTTATATGGGTTCCACCCAGATAATGTTGCCTACAACAAGTGTATTGTTGTGTCGTTACTCCATTGGTGTATAGATAGCAGATTCCAAAAAGGTCTAACATGACTGTTTTCCCTTATGATTTATTTTCTATTTGCTGACAAAACAGATGTATTTTACTATGCAAAGATGTCTCTCTTCCTGTTGGATTCATTTCAGGGATTCTTCATCATTCACCCCAATTTGGAATGACTTACATTCCAAATTAGAAAACTTACTGACAAAGACAGTTGAGAAGGAGCTTGAAAAATACTTGCTGGTACCAAATGCAGACAGTGAAATGGACCCACTGAAGTGGTGGAAAATTCATGACAGAAGCTTCCCAGGAATAAGCTTCCTGGCAAAATGCTACTTGTGCATCCTTGAGACCAGCACCCAAAGTAAGAGGGTATTTAGCACAGGGGGTAATATTGTTACTTGTAAAAGGGCAGCTTTAAAACCTGAAGCAGTGGATAGACTCATCTTCCTGGCCCACAACCTGTAGGCTTTTGCCTGACTAAAAACATGGACATCACTAATTGGGACTAAAGTTCCTACCCCTTGGTCCTTTTTCTCCAGCTGGTCCTGGATTGCCTTTTATTCCAGGAGGTCCAGGTGGTCCACAAGTACCCTGACAACGCAACAAAACAACAACAGCAGTATAATGTAAGCTAAATGTAATATATTTTCTGTTTGTAACCAAATAGTGAGTTATTTTACTCTGTGGAGGCTACTCACTGGGTTTCCTCCAGGACCAGGATGACCAGATGGTCCAGGGGGTCCAGGGGGACCTGGTTGTCCTTTCAATCCTTTCTGACCCTTATAACCAGGACCTGGAGGTCCAGGGGGACCTTTAGAGCCAGGTGGACCTATAACATAAAATATTGTATTGTGGTACAATAGAAAAAGTGGTACAATAGAAAAATAAGGCAAATGCCTCCAACAGATTCTTACCAGCTGATATTACACAGGAAAAGATAGAACACAAGACAAAAGGTCCCACTGTTGCATTTACCTTAAACAATTCAGTTATATTCAGTTTTCAGGACCTGGTTTAGCTACAAGGCTTGGCTAACTGCATGCAGCGAGGCTAACGTTTTTTTCTGCTTTCCCTGCCTTACTACTGTCCTTATTTCAAATGCCAGGATCTGACCCAGTATGAGTAAAGAAAGGTAGGACTGATTTAGATCACCTTTTAGAAAAGATATAGAAGCATGAACTATCTGAAAACTTTCACAATTTGACTGTATGATCTGGTGGACTTGTAAAGTTCCTTGAGATGACGTGTTGTGAATGGTGCTATATAATAAACTGAATTGAAATATTAAATTGAAATGTTGATGACGTAAGGTAGCGGGACTCCACCTGACGTCATATCCCTGCGATAGAGATTACTTAAGCAGCCGACTCCCATTCAACTTGTTCTTTGCCTGTGGCCTTCAGGTCTGAGAGGAGAGGAATGTTGGCTTTCAGCTGAAGCTATGTTACGTAGCCACCCATCTGGAGAAGAGACCGAACCAGACTACATTCTGCCTATGATTCAGAGAGACTGCACATACTGTCTTTGCTTCCTGCTACGAGGTGCTGCTACGAAGCCGCATAACCATGATCCCCTTTCCCACCACTGTTAGGAACTGTGCTGCCATTGTCTTAAGATGTCATTTTTCAAGCTGCTGTGGGTGATAAAATTAAACCCTACAGATCTGCCTTTGGTGTTTGCATCAGAAAGGTTCAAGTCTCTGAAAGAGCTGCTGGTTGGATGAATGGATTATATTTCTGATCTGAAATGACCATGACTTCGTCCCGTCCTTACCGAGTTGGACTGAAGGGAACAAACCGAGCCGGCCAGGTCCCCCCTCCATTCCACCAAGCAAACACAGTAAACCCCTCTTTTCCTCCCTTTTTTATCTGATGCTCTGCTGGTGTCATCTGAGCTAACCCTACATGTGAATACATTGCTAATGTGATTTTCACTGTAAAACTGAATGAAGCTTCGCAACTTTGGTAGTTCATTGTTATTCACATTTATCTGCTGCATTTTTAAGGGACACTTAAAATGCATTAAGCCATAAAACTTTAAAATTCCTCAGAAGCTCTTTGAATGGAGTCCTAAATTGCCCTTTTTCCCTTTTTAGTAGCTTTCCAATTATTTGTGCTTATTTTCAGTAGTGTTTAGTGTTTGCAGGGTTAATAAGTACAATAATACTGATTTTTCCGGATAGACGAGTCAGAGAAGTTCCATCTCACTGCGGAGCTGAGTCCGACGTATTTTTTAGTCAGACAATGTGAGCAGGTAGATCGCATTAAAGTGTCATGCTGCACCTTTATCGTGAGCTGTGAACTCAAACTGTACAACCAAACTCTGTGGTTTAGTCGTACAGTGTGAGCAGCAGCTGCGTGAAACAACAAAAAAAAAAATCGCACAGTTTACTCCCACCTTTAAGCTTTGACTGCAGACGAAATGAGGTGTCAAAAATTCTAAACCC
Source organism: Cyprinodon variegatus (assembly GCF_000732505.1). Classification (NCBI taxonomy): domain Eukaryota; kingdom Metazoa; phylum Chordata; class Actinopteri; order Cyprinodontiformes; family Cyprinodontidae; genus Cyprinodon; species Cyprinodon variegatus. The sequence continues at coordinate 100,968 of NW_015151070.1, read as the reverse complement.
TGTATGTTGTTGTGTTTCATCACCTTTGGGTCCTTTTGATCCAGGGCATCCTTTATTTCCCTTTATTCCATTAATGCAGGACCCACTCTCTCCAGCAGACCCAGGAGGACCAGGGGGCCCAGGAAAACCTGGGAATCCTGGGTTTCCTGGAGGACCAACTGGACCGGAAGGGCCATAGGGACCTGGTGACCCCCTATTCCCTGTGGATCCTGGAGTAGGAGGTACATTTTAAGTGATTTTCTGAAATCAGGGTAAAGAATAATCTTGATATAAACCCAAAACTTACCAGTTGGACCTGCTTCTCCTTTTCGTCCCTTAGGCCCTGGTGTACAGGCTGTGGAAAAAACAGTAGGTGAGAATGTCAGAACCAAACTATCAGGAATATCTCGTGGCATCCCCCTTTCAACAAAAACCAGCATATCCTCTTTTATTCTTTTTTAAGACTAAAGTAATCCAAAAGCATCTGTCTGCTTAGCAAATAGCCAAAGCCTATATATTGCCAATCTTCTACATAAAGCATGAATGAAAGACAATTTCACTGACTTTAAGATTCCGTGTTTTTTTTCTGTAAGTCTGAGTGAAGCCCGCTGAGTCAGTTTATCAGCTGAGTCAGCTCAGTAATCTGCTTACATCCCATGGATCCCTTTTCTCCATCAGGTCCAGGTATCCCATCTTGGCCCTGGCTTCCTTTAGGTCCAGGTGGACCAGGATTTCCAGGAGGTCCCTTGTATCCTAAAGAGGGAGATCAGATAACTTGTCAAGAGTTACTCAAAGGAAGCAGTTATTGGCTATGAAAACAAAGTGCAGTCAAATAGTTTGCATACCTGGGGGTCCAGGCTGTCCTGGAGGTCCAAATTTTCCACGAGGGCCATCAAAACCTTTCTCACCTTCTTTCCCAGGTGGACCTGGGACCAAAAGTAAGGATTTCATTTAACATGTGTAAGACTATTGGCAGGCTTTGGTTCCAGATGTTGAATTGTAAAAACTATGAATGTAGGACCTCTGTATCCAGTTGGTCCAGGAGATCCCTTAGGTCCACAAAGTCCACATCGTCCTGGAGAACCACAATCTCCAGATGCTCCCTGTGGTCCTTCTGGACCTGGAAGACCTTGACTTCCAGGATTCCCCTGCAGGATAAAAAGAACGGTTTTAAGGACTTACTTATGGTTTAAAGTTGAAATTAGATGTTTCTGATATTCATATTTACAGTTGGGATGAGTCCTACAACAAAGGCAAAAAATAATAAAAATACTCAAAGAATGCAGAAGCACTGGATGGTTTTGTTGTTCGTTCAGCTTAATTTGAGCAAAGGCCACTACAGAGACTGAATGGAAGACGTACATTTTCCAGTATTCCAGGTGTTTTCTATTGATCCCAGCTGGGAACTAGGGGAAGGCTACAGTTACGGGCACAGGTGGTAACCAACCTGTGGAGAGGCAGTGGCAAAGCAGTATGGCTAGAAACACTAAGACTGGTCTCTGAAAAGACCACCATGAGTATGGGGTAAGATAACTATCAATAAAAATGCACATGTTGGTGTCTCAATTTGTACATGTTCGTCAATAAACACAAACCATTTTAAGATTTGTATTTGCTCCTTCTTTTTAGCTCATACATACAGTATAAGTGACATGGGAGCCTTCATCTTTGAGATTAAAAGTTTACAAGTTATGAATATAAGTTACATATTTGCAAAACTACAAATACTAATTAATTATAATATAATATAATTAGGGGTATATGTGGCATAATGTTGAATCATAGTTTTTTTTAGTCTTTGTCCTAAAATACTCTAAAGGCAGAACAAAAAAAAACATTCAGATTAATTGCTACAACCAATTGAAAGTAAGTACAACAGCTTCATGGGAGGTAATAGATTAATACTTTTTTATTGTACATCTCCGATTCATACTCTTAAAAATGTTATGCTCGCTTATTAAATAGACAAGTTTGTGCTTTAAGTTAGGTTGGCCATTTATCTTTGACCAAGAATGACATGTCATCCCTTCAGTGCTCTGACACCTCTGGCCCAGCATGGGGCCTGTGCCCACAGTCAAAGCAATGGGGAGTCAGGGTGTTTCTGATGCCACTCTCTGTTGGCTAGCATGTTGTACTTGACCCAAGATGACAGGCTACCCAGGCTGCTAGTAACTGGCAGACATGGGTATGAGTGGTCCTTATGGACGTGGGGATCTAGGAAGGCATAGATAGGCTGTGGGTGAGATGGGTCCTTCAATCATACGGCTCCCAGCTCTGGTGTCCGGAGACAGATATGTTGTTTATGGGGGGTGCCATGAGAAGGTTATTCCTGGCAATGGGTTCTAGAAGTGGGAGGACAGTGTATGTTTGTGGAGTGTAAGAATGTCTTCATTGTCTGCTCTTGTCCCTTATTTTATTGAATTTCTGTTCATCTCAGCATATTTGGGTCAGAAGGAGTTATCTTTCTATGGGACACAGGACTTAGCAGTAGTTCTATTTGTGTGCAATACCTTTGCTCCTGGATAACCTTTAGGTCCAGGTCCAGCTAGACTTGGTTCTCCTTTAGGACCTTTTGCTCCATTTCTTCCTGGTGTTCCATTCCTACCAGGGGCCCCACAAGTTCCTTTTGCACCTTTTCCCCCCTTGCAACCTACAGAAAATATCAAATGAGCCTATCAGTCTGAAACAACTCAAGACAGAAGGTAAAAATGAGGAGGTTAAGGCTGTTGCTGCTCGTCGATGTTAGAGTCTCTGGGGGTTTTTTTTCTGTTGTGAGTGGGCTTCCTGTCACAGTGACGATATTTGCTGGTGGCTCAACCGACCCATGTTGCTTCACACCTGAAAGCATTTCTCTATCAAGATGACTAGTTTGTATAGAAGGAGGTGAAGGGCTATCTCTCTTCATCGGATGATTACCCCTATTGGGTTTCCGGCCGTTTTTTTTTTTTGATTTTTTTTATTTTGGGTTTTTTTACTTTTCCGGGCACCATTCATCATTAATCTTCATGGAAAAGGTCTTAGCTGTGGTCATCAACTACCTGCCTGCTCTCNGAAAAGGTCTTAGCTGTGGTCATCAACTACCTGCCTGCTCTCGACGTCTCTTTTCCCCATTGTGGGACAATAAAGGGATTTTCTATTCTGTTTTAATCTTGCAAGTACAAATACTCTGTTAGGGTTCCTGTTTGTGGGGTTTGTTTTGTGTTTTTCTTTTTGTTTCTCCTTCCACCACTAGATGGTGCCCCATCCCCATTTGGGCCTCCTCTCACACCTGCGGCTTGTTGGGTCATCACCAGAGGAGTATTTGAGCAGTGGACTGTCACCACCTTGACGCCAGAGTGTTTGCAAGTATTGGGTACTCTAGCCAAACTGAGATTAGCTGAGTCTAATTAATGCCTTGTCTATCTGAGTCTAAGCTTTGCCTTTTGTTTCTCTGTTCTCCAGTAGGATACCCTCCTGCTCCGCTGGATAAGCCTGGTCCTTCTACCCCGTTGGTAGGAAATATCGAGTCACACTGAGTAAGGGGAAACCTTCACCAGATCCATTCAAGCCACCCTGTTGAAAACCCTGTGACAGTCTGCTCCATTGCTCCTCTGGACCCATCACTAGCCTACCTTGTCTGCCATCCAACGAGTTCAACCATCTATGGTCAATAACCCCACAAACAGGACCCAAGGATCAACCAAGATGATATGTGAGTCATTACAAACCATTCATCAGCCAAGTACCATTTTCCCTACGGACCATGAACTAATCACTCTTACCTCCCCTCTAGAGTTTCCGGTTCACCAGACCACTGGATTTCCCCCCTGCTGAGAATCCCCACTAGATAGGTCTCTCTGAGTTTTTCCAGACTGCTGGATTTTTCCCTCCCAGAGAATCCCCTTTGTTTAATCTCTCTGAGTTTCCCTAGACCGCTGCATTCTCCCCTGCTGGGAATCCCCTTAGTTTGTCCCTCAATGAGTTCAATGTTTGTCTCTCTGGTTGCATCCTTCAATAAACTCGTTAACTTTTACCCTGCCTCTGTGTGGTGTTTTGCATGTGGGCACATTTTAGGACCCCATCATGACACACTCGGATCTCACTCACATTCTCCCGGGCCTCTGGGGTGAAGTCTGTAAAGGCTACAAGGCTTTGTCTATATAAGACTCAAACTCACTGCGGATCCAGACATTTGAATTGAGAAAGCTTCCTGGAGAGGTGGCGAAACGTCTTCAAATCGTGGAAACCAAGTCCAGTGGATATTTTTAGAATTTTTACGGAATGACTATGACCTGGATGACTGAGAACCTTCATCAGCAAGTCTGTAAAGCCCACTGAATCAAATCCTAACAGATCCCTATTACCTACCCTTCATCTCTGAAGTAAGCTACAGTTAAAACATCACCCATGAGTTGTCATCAACCAACTCCTTCCTGATCAGTCTGCCTTCTCTCCCCAGAACTCCCTGACTTCTTGCAATTCTCCTCTTCCAGATTCTTGTTGCTTTTGGTCAATGAAACATTAAAACTCAGTGGTTCACCTTGTGATTCTTCAGGTGGGTTGAAAAACTACAAACCAACATGTTGCAGATGCAACAATCAATCAGCTGTGATGCTGAATTTAAATATTGGTTACCAAATTAATTTGCAGTGCGTTTATATTTTATATCATAGCAGAACACCAAGTGAATGTTACAGTAGGTGGTGTAATTGTTGTATTACCTGGATTCCCAATGAACCCTTTATCACCTGGAGGCCCAGTAACACCAGGTGGACCTCTCTCTCCGTCTCTGCCTGGATCTCCAGGAAGTCCTGACATTGTGACACGGTACATTCTTAAAATACAGTCCCTATTGTTTAGCACTGAGATTGGTAAATTGTGCTTTACAGACATTTGTTTACCTGGTGGTCCTTGGGATCCAGATGACCCTTCTAAGCCATCTGACCCTGGAGGTCCTGAGGGGCCTCTTTCTCCTATTTCACCGGTACGACCCCTGGGCCCTGATCAAGAATCGGAAGTGAATGAACGATTAGGACTGTATTTGAATATAGGATTCAGGATTCAATTTTCTAAAGGCAGCAGCACAAACTGGCTGTAGGTGGGAGGGATAAGGTTGCTGTCATTGTGGCTGTGTATTAGTTCTTATGGAGTTTGAAGACAGCCCAGACTTTTACAGATTCCTAAAGAAGCAGATTTTCAACAGGGTCAATGTGTTCCTGATCCAGGGTAGAAGAGATGTGAAGGTATATGGACTTGATGCTATTGACACACTCTGCTGCTTCTCTGTGTAGTATGAGCAGGTCATATGAGTCACTCTATGTTTTCAGTATTGACAACTGTGACTAGGTATTCCCAGACAACACCATCATGGTGTTGTCTGTGAATTTCAAGCAGATTTGTATTGCAGAGTAAACATAAGTTTGTAAAGAAATTGTAAAGAAAAGTGGACTGGGAATACAGCACTGGTGCATTCCTATGATTAGGACTAGAAAGAACATTGTGTAGTTTTAGTAAGAAGGTTTTTAATACAGAACACAGGGAGAGGTGTTTAGAGCAGTATACAGTCCCTTGTGAAGTATTTGTCCTCCTTGAACTTTTCCACCTTTTGCCACTGCTTAGACTCTAAACATAAAGGTATAAAATGTATACATTTTTGTGAGGAATCAACAACAAGTGGGACACAATCATGAAGTGGAACGAAATTTATTGGATATTTTTATACTTTTTAAATGAATAAAAAACAGAAAAAATTGGGTGGACAAAATCATTCAGCGCCCTTGAGTTAAAGGTTTGTAGCATTAACTTTTATTGGAATTACAATCTGCCAGTTGATTGGGGTATGTCTCTATTAGCTTTGCAAATGCAGAGACTGAAATGTTTGCCCATTCTTTCTTGCAAAACAGCTTGAGCTCAGAAAGATTGGGTAGGGACCAGCTTTAGGTTCTTTCCACAGATTCCTGATGTATTCAGGTCTGGACTTTGATTTGGCCATTCTAAAACCTGGGTATGTTTATTTGCAAACCATTCCATTACAGCTATGCTGGCAAAGCCATTAAAAAAAAGCAAAAAAAAAAAAACACGGACTTCCAAGTTTGAAAACTTTTGGTTCCCATGCAGAAAGCTTTCTCAATTCGTAATGTTGGGTACCAGTACAAATTCAACCGAAAAAACAGGTGCTCCCCCAGTAATGGGGAGTCATTAGGATCGTTGTTGGCCTGGATAAACAGGTGAGATGTTTTGGTCCCCAGCATGGCGACGAGGATTGAGATGGTAGCAGGAAGGAATCAATTGAATCAATTTGACTGTATGATCTGGTTGAACTGTAAAGTGCCTTGAGATGACTTTTGTTGTGAATTGGTGCTATATAAATAAACTGAATTGAATTCTATCCTTCTAGTGTAGGTTTTTGAGAGCTTAAACCTGAGTCCTCCTCCTCTGTTTAAGTTTGTTTTTCTCTCCTAATAATAAATGGTTTCCTTCAAACCCCTTTAAAACCATCTGTCTTCTTTGTTCAAAACATGCTGGTCCTCAAACTAGTGTCCTTTGTCCTTAAGGTGTAGGTGGACAACAGAGTCTTGTACAGAGGAGGTAGCTCACCTGTGTTGAGCCAATATAAAGATATAGAGCATTCCTCAATGGCATAGAACTGCATACACCAATCCGCTTATCTTAGGTTTGGGGGTTTAGACTTTAGGATGCACCAGCCTCTGTCTGAGGGTCTTGTTTGGTTTGAAATGTACTAGGATTTTGTGTTTGAGGAAAATCCTCTTGGGTTTTTATTAGAGACTCCAGCAACATATGAAAAGGCCCCCCATATGAGTCTGGAACTCGACACTATTCCAGACATTTTGAATTGACAAAGCTTTCTGGATGGGAAACAAAATGTCTTCAAATTTGCAAAACACAGTCCAGTGGTTTGTTTTTTTAACTTTTTTGGAATTCCAATGTAGATTTTCCTAATTTTTGAATCATTGTATTGTTAGAAGAAAAATCTCTCTCCCAGTCTTAAGTCTTTAGCAGACTCCAAAAGTTTTTCTTCTAGAATGGTCCTGTATTTGGCTCTATCTAAATTCCCATCAATTATAACCATCCTCCCTGCTGAAGAAAAGCAGGGATGATGAGCTGTTTTGCTCTTACAAGAAACATATCATTTTGCATTGTTGCCAAAAAGTTTGATTTTGGTTTAATCTGAACAGAGAATCTTCTTTAACATGTTTGTTGTGTCTACCAGGTGGCTTGTGGCAAACTTTAAACAATACATTTTATTGATATCTTTCAGAAATGGCTTTCCTCTTGCCACTCTTCCATAAAGGCCACATTTGCGCTGTATGCGACTGATTGTTGTCCTATTGACCGAGTCTCCCACCTCAGCTGTCGATATCTGCAGTTCATCCAGTGATCATGGGCCTCTTGGCTCAATCTCTGGTAAGTCTTCTCCTTGTCCTTCCTTAAAGTTCAGAGGGACGATTGGGTCTTCATAGATTTGCAGTGGGCTGATACTTCTTCCATTTCGATTTTATCACTTGAACAGTGCTCCTTAGGCTGTTTAAAGCTTGGAAAATGTTTTTTTGTATCCAAATCCGGCTTTGAACGTCTCCACAACAGTATCTTGGACCTGCCTGTTTTGTTCCTTGTTCTTTATGATGATCTCTCTCCTTCAAACAGACCTCTAAGATTATCACAGAGCAGGGGCATTTATACAGAGACTTAATTACACACAGGTTTAGGTCAAGATTGGATCATTCAGAGATCCTCTCTTAATGTGTTGGAGAGAGTTTGCTGCATTGAAAGTAAAGGAGACGATTCATTTGGCATGACCCAGTCTTCAGTTTTTGGTTCACAAAAGTTTAAAAAATCCAATAAACTTTCTTCCACTTGTTGTACATTCTTGATAAAAAAGCTGTTTTATACATTTATATTTGAAGCCTGAAATGTGGCAAAAGATCAAATAGTTCAAGGGAGTCAAATACTTTCGTAAGGCACTATATTACAGCTCAGAGTAGGTGAGCATTTTTTTTAAATAAAGCTAATGCATCCACTTTTCAAAAACATCCACAATACCAATATTTAGTTACATGGATTGTGTGTCTAGTCCAGGCCTTTGATAGATCTGATCATCTAATTTGTCTGGAGCATGTGGTTTATCTAGTGTGAGGTTTACATGACAGAGTTTGTAGGGGTTGTGCCTGTGATGTACTGGTAACCTGTCCAATGTGTACTACCGGTACATGTCTTGACCTACCGTGACCATAAACCCACCACACCAAGGAGTTTTCTAAAATATAGATGCCGCCTAGATGCAGGAAACAGTGCAAAACAAATACCTGGCAAACCCATATCCCCAGGATATCCTGGTACAGTAGTAGTTGTTGGAAATCCTTTTGGTCCGGTGTCCCCTTTATCTCCTGGACCTCCAGGAGGCCCCTGAAAACCCTTTAGCCCATCTGCGCCCCTATCACCTGGGACAAATCATGTCAGGGGCTCAGAGAGATATTATTTCAATGTACAATAAATACATGGTTCACCAAGTGTTATATAAAACCTGTTGGTCCCGGTTCCCCATAATTGCCTGGTTTACCATCCGGTCCTGGACTTCCAGACTGTCCTGGAAGACCCATTTCCCCTCTGATACCTTTAACACAAACATAAAAAAATAAAAAGTTTCTTTAAATACAATTAAATACAATTAAATTAAATACAATCATTTGATCTAACCTTTAGTTAGTTAGTCTCTTGTCTTACCAGAAAAACTGACAGAGCTTTTTTGCTGATGTAATTAACCTTGAGAACTTCAACAAGTCAAAAGGATAATGGTAGAACCCATTAATGTACTCAACCAGCATATCACCTGGGCTCCCAGGGTCCCCACTTCTCCCTTTCAGGCCTTTCCTTCCCACAGCTCCGACTGGACCTGGCGGTCCATCAGATCCTGGTGTCCCTCTTGGCCCCCTAGGCCCAGGGAATCCAAATGTGTCAATCCCAGGATCCCCTTTCTGACCCCTTGGTCCCGTGTTTCCTTGCAGAAATGACAATGTAAACATGTTGAGTTCTTAAAGAGTCAGATTTATATTTACTTCTTACTTTAATCAGTTTTCTTTACCTTTTAATCCAATTAAACCTTCTGGACCTTGCACTCCTCGAGGTCCTGGAGCTCCAGGGTAACAGAGTCCAGGCACTCCAGTAGGACCAGGTAAACCTTTCAGGCCATAGTTACCTAGAACAAATCTCTGGCAGTTAGGCAGTTCTTTCAATGACCTGGTAAAGTAGGTCAGGAAAGAGACATAAAATTACAGTTTTCCAGCTCCTCTGCAGAGAAATTGATCTTTTTTTAGGATGACTTCAAAGTTAAGACTAATTAACATACCATGTTATGCGTTGTCAAAGCTACAGAGCTGTTATATGATAGTTACTGTTCCACTGGCTTCAATGATCCATTAAACCCTTATCTAAAAATGAGTGTATAGTATGGAAAATGACACAGAAACCTGAATAAAAGTCCTAGTTAGTTGATTTAAAGGGATCAATAAAACAGTGAAAATGGACTGGAACCACTGGACTGAAACAGTAAATGCTAGAATTTCCCCATTGTGGGACAATAAAGGGATTTTATATTGTGTTCTATTCTAAACGAAACAGTCTGGTACAAACTGGGGAAATAGTCAACGATTCACAGCTGTCCTGGTACCTTTTGGCCCTTGAGGACCATCTTCTCCTGGGGGTCCCTGAGCACCCTCTGGACCTGGAGGCCCAGGAGCTCCTGGTGGTCCAACACAGCCATCTTCTCCCTGAGAGCCTTCCTGACCCTGCTCCCCAGGTACACCTATACCTTTGTTCCCCTTTTACCAGAGAGACCAAAAAAAGTAAAAATTAATCCACAAAAAATTAAGATTGTAATATTCTATTTGCATTCAAACAAAAGAAATTTAGATTTTCAGTTTTATGGTCAAATTACTTATTCAGCCTCCTTTTTTAATGAGCTGTTTGGTTTAAATAAAAAACTTACACTCATTAGTTAACAGTTTATTCATTAGTTAAAAGTTAAAACATAAGAAGTTCAGACTTTAGGCACAAGTTAAGTAAATCATAAGCATTGCAGTTATTAGTTAATAGCTTATAATAATTTCACTATTGATTAAATATTTAAAGGTTGGTCATTAAAGGTTTAAACATGTTAGTTAACACGCTAGTTAAGAATTAAGTTATTACTTAATTAGTTAACTTTTCATGCATTAGTAAATAGTTTAGATTTATTTATAGATTTATAATCTGAGCACCTGCTTCTCTTATGTTTCAGTCTGATGTTTGGTTTTGTTTAATTTTGGTTCAAAGAAGATGGAAGGAGGTACAAAATAATCACATCATTCACTGTGTTTTTCTTAGAGGATTCCACTGGTTATACTACCTTCACGCCATTGGGCCCTGGGGGGCCTCGTGGCCCCTCTCGTCCCTTGATTCCAAAACTGGGTTTACCCTGTCCTCCTTTGGAACCCTTGTCTCCTAATGTCAGGCAGGACATTTAAGTTAAGCATTTAATCTTGTTTCTGTAAAAGCTTTGAGAACTTCGAAAGTAATGTTCAAAATCTGACCCTTTGACCCTGGTTTTCCTGGGGTACCGCACTGAGAAACACCTGTCAGCCCCTTTTCCCCCTTAGGACCCGCATCACCTTGAAGGCCTCGAGGTCCTCTTATACCTGAGACCAAAAGAGAACAGAAACAAACTGAAGCCTATGTTGTTTATCAGGCTCAAAGATCACATTGTTTATCCAAATCCACTTTATTCATGACTTTTTCTTGTTTTATATTGATTGCACAGTAAAGCAGTTGGTTTAGTCAAACACAGTGAGCTTTATTTTCTAGACAGGAGAGCACTTTATATTATTTCTTTCTAATCAGTTAAAGTTTCTAGCTTCAGCACATGATTTAACTCAAACTGAAACGCGCCCCAGCTACAATTCATTCATCCTGTCCGCTGAACTGATGCTAGTTTTACTCACATGCCTGGAAGATGTCTAGTGCTGCTACCACAGATGATCTCGCTCTCGAAATGGAATTGAACGATTCACATTAGCTAGAATGAATAGTAGGGGTAGAGCGTGGCCGCCTGTGGCCCGGGCTGCCTGTCACAACTCCAGTCCGGCGTGCGGATGGCGTCATACACACTCCGCTTTGTTTTTAAAAGATATAAATATAAAAAATATAACCACAGATGTCTGGGGGACATTGATTCGCCTACATGTTATGAATGTTGGTGTACCATAAATAATAAATTATGAACGGTTTATTTTGTGCCTTCAACTCGTTACCCATAGGAAGATGCTAGGAAGATGCTACTTGGATCTAACCTAAGGGAATATCTTCAGAACAGCTCCAAATGACACAAAACTCATATGGGTGAGTAGAACATGATGTAACAACGTAAAATCAAGAGGCCAATGTAAAATAACCAGTGTTCCCCTTTAAGCCGAGTAACTGATCTCAAGAGCACAGTTGAAAATATAGGTTCATATACCCCATGTCCTATTAACTTTCAAGTCCTGGTTAAGGGAGATGTGTGGTACATCCAAATTTGCAAACATATACTGCCATTGTAGGGCTACCTTCGTCTCCAGGGATCCCAAGAAATCCTCTCTTTCCTTTCTGGCCTGGATCTCCTTGAACTGGAAATATTTGCCCTGGAGAACCCTTTTCTCCTGAAAAACAGAAATCAGTTAAACCTTTTTTCCCAAACTGTTTCTGAGCTTGAGCATATCATTATAAACTGACCTTGAGGCCCCGGTTCTCCAGGCTTTCCCAGTAACCCGCTATCTCCTTTAGATCCTGGAGGCCCTGGAGCCCCAATACCAGGCTCTCCTGTAGGCCCCATCTGGCCTTGCGGTCCTTGGGGACCAGTGTTGCCAATTGGGCCCCTGTCACCTTTTGGCCCTGGTGGACTCTGAAAAAATAAAGAAAGTAATATAAATTACAGCTGTTAAATTGACAGCCAGATGGTGAAACTACAACCTTAAAGATTGAAACACATTTGTGTATTTTTTAGGTTACTTCTTGAACATATACAATGCAGCCACAAAGGTTATACCTACAGGATTCCCCTGCGGTCCTTGAACACCCTTTGGGCCTGGTGCTCCATTAGATCCATCCCTCCCTTGTTGTCCTGGTGGCCCAGGATTCCCCTTGTCCCCATCTTCGCCCTTCTGCCCCAGTCTAGTAATGATACCTAAATCACCTGTTGGTCCCGGGAGCCCTAGACGGCCAGGCAAACCAATGGAACCCTGTTTAGAAATTAACAAACAAATGTTTGCCAGAAATGTTTTGCTAAGAATTGTGAGTTATGTAACATTCCTGGGAAGTGGATCAGAATTCAGTTGGTTTCAGAAGTAGAGGAGATCTCACCCGTGGTCCAGGTGGCCCTGGAACACCTTTGAAACCTTTATCACCCGCAGGCCCTCTACAACCTTGTGGACCTGGAAAGAAAAGTAAAAGAAAGGTGAGTTGATTTCTAGTTCCTTTAAGATGTTCTTTGAAATTCTTTGGATTTGGATAATTCTTCTTGGAGCATTTTTGAGGAAACTCTAGGGAGGAAAAAAATCCACAGTCTGTTCTCTGACTATTACCAGGAGAAAACTAGTCAAAACAGATCTCCTTCTTACCTGGTGTCCCACTTTTACCCTCCTGGCCTGGTGGTCCCTGAAGTCCAGGAGGGCAAGACTTGGTCACACAAACTGTACAAATCTCCCCTTTTTGACCTGAAGTAACACAAAAAATACAAATAACTTAAACTTAAAAAAATGGATTAGAGTTATGCCACATGTGCCGAAGTCTCTTGGTAAGGCGTATCCATGACTCTCTTTGTTGTTAGACTTAGACTTAGACAGACAGTGGGGAAGAAGCTGTTTCAGAATCGGCTGGGCCTCCATCGGAATGCTTTGAAGCCTTTTCCCAGAGGGCAGCAGGGAGAACAGCCCAAATGGGGGGATGTGAGGGGTCATTTATGATGTTACGGGATCCGGACAAGTGGCACTGGATCAAATGTCTTTAATGGAGAGACGAGGAGCCCCGATCATCTTCTCTGCTGTTCTTACCATTCTTCTCATCTTCTTACCGCCTGAGGTGCTGCAGCCTCCACACCAGACAGTGAGACAGCTGGTCAGAACACTCTATATGGGTGGGGACACGTGGGCTCTCCTCATCCTACACAGGAAGTACATGCGCTTCTGTGTCCTTTTGATCAGTGAGGTGGTGTTTACATTCCAGGTGAGGGTGTCTATGATGTGCACACCCAAGAATTTGGTGCTGTTGACCACCTCTACAGCTGAGCTGTTGATGACCACTGGAGCGTGGTTAGGCTAGTTCTTCCTGAAGTCCAAAATGATCTCCTTGGTCTTTTCTACTTTCAGGATCAGGCTGTTATCTTTGCACCAGTCCACCAGCTGCTCCACCTCCTCTCTGTAGTTCTGGTTGTTGTTGTCTCTGATGAGGCCCACCACCGTGGTGTCGTCTGCAAACTTCACCATGTGATTGGTGGTGAACCTGGGGACGCAGTGGTGTGTCATCAGGGTGAACAGCAGGGGGCTCAGGACGCAGCCCTGAAGGGAGCCTTAGGATGATGACATCAGAGGTGAGGTGACCCGGGCTGACTGAGGTCTATTGATGAGGAAGTCTAGCAGCGAGTTGCAGAGGGGTGTATTAAATCCCAGCTGTTCCAGTTTGACCCATCAGATGTTGTGGGATGATGATGTTGAAAGCTGAACTTAAGTCCAGGAACAGCATCTGCACGTGGGTGTTCTTCTCCCCCAGGTGTGCCAGGCTCAGGTGGAGAGCAGCAGAGATGGCGTCCTCAGTGGAGCAGTTCCGTTGGTAGGCAAACTGAAACGGGTCGCTTGTTGGCGGCAGACTGGAGACGATGTGTTCTTTAACCAACCTTTTGAAGAACTTCATCATGTTTGAAGTCAGTGCGACAGGCAGGTTGTTGCAGACCTAAGTTCTGTAGTCCTTAGGCTCTCACCATTTGAGACTTAATTTTCTTTTCTGTGATATCTCTAAGTTACTCAAAGTGTACAGAACCACCTTTAAACACATGTTCTACTGGGAACTTCTTGTGTTCACACAATTTTTTATTTCTCTTGGTAAGGGGTGGTAAGTCTTGCGCTAGGTTAGTGGTACTATGGCTTCCTTCTCAGTCTCTCCTGATGCTTTGTTGCTTTGGGGATGAGAGTATGAGATCTAGAGTCCTAGTGTCAGGCTGTTGAACATCTAGGAGTTAAACCAGGTGCAGTAGCCAACAGCTCAGAGCCATCAAGACCAGGGACACAGCCACGCAGTGGCTAAACAGCCTTTATGGGATGCTAAACAGCCATGATTCCCTGATGGCTGGATAACTATAGGCAAAAAGAGTAGTTCTAGATTCCCTCCCATTAGTCATTACCAACCTGTCCATATTTCTAACCAATGCAGCACCTGAGAAGCCAACCCCATAATCATCAGCTCTATAGTCAGAAACATGGCAGAAAGGGGCCAGAATGAGTGACATCCAATCCTGCCAACCTAAAACTGTTGGCTAAGCATAAGGTTCAATACAGTATTATTGTTATTCAATTTGACTGTATGATTTGCTGAACTTTAAAGTGCCTTAAGATGACATGTGTTGTGAATTAGTGCTATACAAATAAACTGAATTAAATTAAATTGAAATCATGCCCACAGTCATGACACTTGATTACCCCAATCAGAGGTTATCAACATTAGTGTTTCTTCAGTGAGAAAGTTTGGAATAAACAATATTGGACTGCATTTCCCTGGTTACCTATCTGATCTGAGCAGTGATGATACCCCTAGTTACAGTATATGTTGTCTTTCAACTTCTGGTTTTCTAGGTAGTGTCCAGAAAACAATGTAGGAGACATTGCGAATTGACAAACTTTTTTGGGAAAACCAGGTCTGATTAAGAGAGACGGCATCATCCCACTTTGGATGGAGCAGCTCTTTGTTCAAAGATTTTGGCTAAATTTATCAGTCTTCTACAACCCTAACAGCCCAGGATGTGGACCAGGAAGCAGTAGATTGCCAAAGAGTAATTGATGATAAAACTAAATAAAACTGACATAACTCCATTTCAGGGCTGCATGGTGGGACAGTGGAAACCACTGCTGCCTTGCAGCAAGAAGGTTCTGGGTTGGTTTCCTGGCCCGGGGTATTTCTGCATGGAGTTTGCATGTTCTCCCCGTGCAAATGTGGGTTCTCTCCGGGTACTCCTGTTTCTTCCCACAGTCCAAAAACATGACTGTTAGCTTGGCTTCTCTAAATTCTCCTTAAGTGCGATTGTGTGTGTGTGCATGGTTGTGTGTCTCTGTGTTGCCCTGACACAGACTGGGCTGTTTTCTAGTGTGTTTTATTAAAGTTTAGAACATTGCTGCTATCTTTTTATTTAATTGAAAAGAAAGTAAAGTTTGCTTTATTTTGATTAAATGTATTATTTTGATAGGAAACTTTTAACCAGTTTGACTGTATCATCTGATAGGATTGTCAAGTAAAGTAAAGTCCCTCGAGATGATAAACTGAATTGAAGTGCATGTAATTTAATTATTTATGGTCTAGCTGAAACTCAATTATAATTACCCTTCTCCCCACTCTTTCCTCTCGGTCCAGGAAGTCCTCTTTCCCCTTTTTCTCCTGGAGGACCGGTTCTTCCTGGCTGATAGTCTGAGGGTAAAACGGAACAAAGATAATAAATCAGAAGATCTTCTTATGCTGAGTTATCAAAGAGGCACTTGTCTTTTCCACTTCTGTCTTAACTTTCTTTTAGGGTTTAGATAATCTTGGTATTTCATTTCTGAATGACATTAGAAAATTAGATTGAGAACTCAAAGCTCAAAAAAACTCTACTCAATATTCCGGGTTCTCCTTGCTCTCCTTTAGCTCCAGGAGCTCCTGGGATTCCGGTTGGTCCAGGTGGTCCTCTAACCACTGGCCCTGGCACTCCTGGTTCTCCTTTAGGACCAGGTGAGCCAGGTGATCCTCTGAAGCCTGGTGGTCCACTGATAGCCATACCTTGAAAGACACAACAGTTGAGGTGGAAAATGTGAGGGAAATTTTCAATTGACAAAAACTGAAAACCCCAAAACTCTGGAATTATAGTTATAATCCAGTCCAAATGTAGTTACAAGTTTTTCACAGAAAGGTTTTGAGTTGATTTCTCAAGTCTTTAGAGTGATCTATACATAATTATCTTCATTGATAAAAGAGAATAAGATTTCTATTCAATACATGTGCCAAACTCACAAGGAGCCATAGCTCTGTTGAATCATCCATTCCTCCATTTCACAGTAGGAATGACTTGAAAGGACACTTTCAATATTAGATTGATTCAATAGAACATGAATTTTGTTTGGGCCTACTAAAAAACCTGAGTTGATTTGAACTGAATTGCCATAAAATCAAAAGTGAAATCTAGTCCTAAGAGACAATTCAGCTCAATTTACAAGATTTGTCTCAGGTTTAAGTTATAAGATGACGTCTATCAAAATCCCTTATAGGATCTACCAAAATATGATCAGAAATGAATAAATAAAATCCATAGTCCTTGGTGTTCCAATTTAGTGGATGTTCAATGTTAATTTCAATAATGGGAAGTCTGAGGTACAATAAAAATCTTTGAGCCCAAGCTCAACTGAAACTAGATCTCTTCTTTCAACCATTAGTATATTTGTATTACAGAAATCATACAACAAAACACTTGTTTCTAAAGAAAGAATGGGTTGAATGCAAAGCAATCAATATGTTAGAATGCAAAACAGAGTTTACATTGTCATAGATGATTAATGATAGTTTAGTGGGTGAAATGGGCGTAAAGAGAAGTTAAAACCACAACGACACCTCCTTTCTAGGCAAATCTCACAATTCTAAACTTCCATCATTAAACGGCCGAATTCTAACGAAGCCCCAATTTGACGCTGCTGAGCCGCTGACTGGACTGGACCCCAGCAGGGCACGGAGCGACTGAACCTGACCCGGTGACAGTATGGTTCCCCTGTCTGCCTTACTGCGGGGGGAGGAAGCACGGTAAGGGAAGCACTCCTGCTTCCCTTAGCATGCCTGCCTTATGTCTGCCTTATGTCAGGCGAAGGGGAGCACCGTGCTTCCCCCTCACCTTCCCGGTAAGGGTTGGAAGCACAGGGCAGCTGTTGTCCAGCGTACCATCACCGGGTTGGGTTCAGTCGCTCTGTCTTCCACTGGCTCCCTGTTTCGACTATGTGCTGCACTGTAGTCGACCAAAATCCTGAACGATTTCGAAATTCCCCCCCGACATTTTCTTAGGTATGAAAAGTAGGACATGTCTGGGAAAAAAGGAACGTCTGGTCACCCTACCATATCAACAATTTGATGTTTCAGTGAGTCAGTGCTTGTTGCTATGATGTGTCTTTGCTCAGCAGCTTCGCCCATTGTAAACAACCAATCAGCGCACAGCTCATCTAAATATTCATGAGCATACCATAAAAGGAAGAAAACCTGTTGTTTCATTCTAGGCCTTTTAACCAGGCTTGCATTAAGGCTCATAGAACAGCAAATATGCCATTTTAAGCCGAACCTATGTTACACATCCTATTCAGAGACCTTCAGGACCAGCATCAAATAGCCTATAGAATTATTCTATGACCCCTTTAAGTATTACTCACAGGATAAAGTCAAAAGAGAACTGTGGTTTATGGTTGTATGACAAGTCAGTTTCATTTGTTAAGTGTCAGGTTTTGTGGAAGTTGGTTGAGGACCCAAATGCAGAGATGAGGAGGCAGAGATGAGTTTTGCTGATTTAATGACAAAGGCAACAGAGACAAAATCCAAGAACAGTATGCAGAAAACCAAGAACCATGAGACACCAGGGAAAAAGACACATGGGGAGCCAAGAAACAACGAGAAACCAGCCGTGAGGAACTGCATAGGAGGTGTATATCTGGGGGACAGAACAAAGAATGGGCAAATCACCTGAAATGGAACAGGTGTAGATAGAAGTAACTAGAAGGAACGTAGGGGAAAGGAGACAGGCACAAGGGGGCAACAGAGAGTAACTCAAAAAAAACCAACACAGCTTAAATATAACAAAAATGGAAAAGAAACGAAAGATCAACGAAACAGAAAAACATAGATAACTGAAAACTCAAAAAGAGATTGAAAAAGCAGGGAACCATAACATTAACTTAATAATGCTGTATAGAGATTATAATTAAAACCAAGCCTGTCTTAAAACATGTCCCAGTAAATAAGGTTGAAAGATCCCATCACTTCTTTACATGTTAGTTTTAAAGATCTCTTGATTGGGTTTAATCAGCACCAACCTTGGTTATGGAGAACAAGAACACTGAATTATTTTATACCTGACTCGCCCATCACTCCAGGAGGACCAGTCGGTCCTGAAACAGATCAGATCAGATTTTTTATGTCACTCATTTTTTAAAACATCAACTCTCATCATTAATTAGATAACAAGACAGTAAAACATGGAGATGCAGACAGAAATGTGTATTATATTCTCCACTCTAATTTTCATTGGTTATCTTAACTTTATGTTCTCACTGTTTTTTTTGTGTGTTTTGTTTTATCTAATGGTGGTGGCTCCATCTGCTCTGGTTATTGTTGGATATGACAATGTCTTGTAGGGATGGACATAGACTGGGCCGTTCATGTTCTTCTTCCATACAGTACATGATCTGTTGTTTACTATGTCTCTCTACTAGATAACTATTGGCTGAGGTTCTGCCAAAAACTGTGACTTACTTAAGGTGTATTCTCTCAACCTCTAGACTTTGATTCTGGCCCAGAGTTAATCTGTTCAAATGTGCTTCTTGACTTGTTGAAGCCACTATTGGAGCTGCTAATGCAGCTTACCATTTACTTTCACATGGAAAGTACTCCTAAATCAGTGCTTCTTTCTTCCTTTTGTTTGTCTGCTCTGTCTTCTCAAACCTTAAGTTAGGTCAGTTAGCACTAATGGCTGTTAAAAGGGAGATTTCTTTCTTTGTTGACTGTCCTCTCTGGCTTTGTTGACTCAATGCAGTCTTCTGGGTCTGCCGAAGTAGAACACTTTAGAACCATTGTGAATCATAAACTGCATTTAACTACATTGTTTTATATCTGGAATCTTATTGGAATGAATGTAACTGACCTGGAATCTGTCTGTATGATCGGATTGATTTATTATTTGCAAGTTCATTGGGACATACAGTGGATTGGAGTTACGCAATTAAACTGAGCTGAATTACATTTAATTGAGGGATTACAAGTAGGACTCTAGTTTTTACTTTTCAGTGTCTTTCTGGAAAAACAAAACAAAAACAAAAGCAAAATACGATTGAAACAAGTGTTCAAATCATATTGATACCTTGAGACCCAGGCAATCCTTTGGGCCCGGGGGGGCCAGGGACACCAGGCTGGCCTTTCAGAAATGAGTGGTTGTGTCTGATCTAATAAAATAAAAATAAAAAACAACAGTAAAAAAGTTTTTGGTCCAACAATAAACTGCATGTCCAACAAAGCAGCAGCATATCAGACAGACTGCAGTCAAAGGCCACCGAACAGCCAGCCCACATACACAAACTGTTCATGCAGTTTATGCATTTGGGTTCCTTCTGCTCTGCCTGTTTTACTGCTTAAGATGTGTTAAAGCTGCTTAAACACTTGTTTTCTGTAAAGCTAAAGACTCACTTCTCCTGGGGGACCTGGAGGCCCTCGATTGCCCTTTAACCCCTAGAACATGGGTGGGACACAAACACAATCAATACAGAGAGACTCTTCTATTGCACCCATAGTTCCGGTACCTGTTTTAGAACTCACCAAGGCACCATCAATACCAGGAGGACCGATAAGGCCAGCATCTCCTTTATCTCCCTGTAAGGAAATAAACGTTGCAAAGATTTTAACCAGATTCTGCATTTGTATTAGTTTAAACTGTTTATTATCTTCTGACTGGTTTGTTCTGCATATAACCACCCGACTAGATAAAAGTAGTGTTGCGCCGATGCCATTTTTTGGCCCCGATACCGATACCTGGCTGTGCAGTATCGGCCGATACCGATACCATAATAATGTAAAATAATTGCCTTCATGGCTTTGTCAAGCTGCTGCCTACCTTTGTGAAGCAGGAAAAAATGTAATACAAAGTGAATCCAGTAGAACTTTGTATTGCCTACCAGGAGTTGGTGACAATAGTTGAATAATTTTATGGCTCTCAAAATGGTATCGGTGCCCTATTTGTTGGTACTCGCCGATACCGATACCACCATTTTAGGGCAGTATCGGGGACCCGTCTGATACTAGTATCGGTATCGGTGCAACACTAGATAAAAGTACAAGAACCAAACCGCTGGAAAGTCTAATTTGTTTCACCCTGCCAGCTGTGGTTACATTCTAGCTTATCACCACCAGGGTTTCAATGTGTGTGTGAATGACTAAATGTAGTGTGATGTGTTTCGGAGTCCACAGGCCATTGCAAACTGTTTTAAGATAATTTCTTTGTTCTGATTTTTACCTTTAGTCCAACTTCTCCTGGTAATCCATTCTTCCCTTTTTTACCCTGCAGCTCCAACAGAAAAGTTCAGATTAACTCCAGATTCTTTAAAGCCAACAGTTTATGAATTATAAAGTATTTTCAGATCTCACAAGAGGTCCAGGTTCTCCCTTATCGCCCTTCTCTCCTTTAATCCCAGGTTTCCCTGGCAGACCCTGCAGGTGGAGATCAATACATGAGTCTAAAAATGTGATGTTGGAGGGTTTTTATAATAAACCGCTTCACTCACAGGAAGTCCAGGAAAACCTTTCGGTCCTATTTCACCTGGTACTCCCTTAAAGACAAAAGCAAACATTTGGGAAAATCCAGAAACCGACACATCAAGATGTCAAACTTAGAGACACATTTACCTTCAGCTCTTTGGGTCCTTCAGCATACAGTTTTATTCCCTGCTTTCCAGGGATCCCTGGAGGTCCAGGATCACCCTGAAAATCAAACACTGCTGAAAATCTTGGTGGAGGAAACAGAGATGATGAATTAACAGCAATGAGACATGTCTTTGTCCACATCAGAAACCATATTATGGTGGGTTTCCAAAGGGACCCTGGAAGTTCACCTTTTGTCCTCGTGGGCTCGTCGGACTGGACCCTTGTTGACCCTAAACAAAATGAGGCTGTTTCAGACCATCGTGATCAAGCAGGTAAATAAAGAAGATCCATCTAACAACAACATCAGGGATGGTTAAGAACCAATTTGTATTAAAGAAACAAGAACATCTAGATGTTCAATACAGAGATAATAGTTTTGTTGTTTTTTCCCCCAAGAAAAGTCAGTTGATAAATAACAGTTTGGATAATTTATTAGAGTGCTTCTGAACCAGTAATACATTCTTCTGGCTCCTGAAAACTGCTAGATCTCAATGCTGAAAACTTATCAGGCAAAATTTAGAAATCAAACCATATTCATGATCTGAACTGTCTGCCTGTTCTCACAAACCTTTTCACCTTGAACTCCGGGCAGTCCAGGTTTTCCCTGTAAACAAAAACAACCTACATCAGCCTCTATGATTCCCTATATAGATATCATAGTTGAAAAGGAACAAATAAATTCAAAGCATACAGGACGTCCAATGGGTCCTGGTGGTCCTGATCGGCCTGTTTCTCCTCTTCTTCCATTTTCTCCCTGTAACAGAAATGAATCAGTACCCAACAAGAGAAAAGCTTATACAAAACAATAACAAGTATTTACAGTTCTGGTTGAACTGTAAAGAGCCTTGAGACGACTTGTGTTGTGAATTGACGCTATATAAATAAACTGAAGTGAATTTACCGTTCTTCCCTTTTGCCCTTGAGGTCCTGTTGCTCCTTTTATTTGTCGCTGAGTGGGGTATGTAGCTGAGTCTCCCTGAAATCAAATAAAATCGGAAGCGTTAATTATCCAGCAGATCGGGGTGGGTGGAGCTCAATATCTTCAGGCTTTAAGTGAGAGTCACCTTCATCCCTCTTGGTCCCTGGGGTCCCTGAAACACATGCATACTGTTAGCTATGATATTTTTTGTTTATTTGATCCTTATTGGAACCAACAGAAAAGGCTTACTCTTGGTCCGCGTGGTCCCGCATTTCCTGGATAACCTGGGTAACCCTCCTCCCCCTGGTGAAAAGTAGCAGGTGTGTTTGATGGTATTACAGAACAGATGCAGATACAGATTGGAAAAGATTATATTAATAACTCAGTTTTTTTATATTATTCTGAATCTTCAATCAAGAGTCTAAAATAGTTGTTTGTCACTAAAAACCCTGGTTCATTTTACCAGTTTGTTCTAAAAACAATAAATGTGACAATAAAATAGAACTGGGGTTTATTCCCCCCCCCCCCCTTGGCGACTGCCACCCATCACACAATGCACCCAACCCTCCTTTGGCCCTCCTACAGGCGGTGAGCCCATTTGAAGTGGGACCCATGTTTCCTCCTCGGACTGTGCACGGCTGGGCTCCTAGGGTAAAGTGTAGCCACCAGGCGGTGTCCAACCCTCAGGCCTGGCTGCAGAGTGCGGCCCTGGTGACCCATGTCCAGGCCAGGGAACACTATGTCCATTTGTTTTGCCCATCATAAATGGTCTTTGGGCTGCTCTTTTTCTGGCCCTTCACTTAGGACCAGTCTACATTGGGTGACCCTCATGGGCGTAGGTTTGCATAGGGACCATAGGAACATGTCCCTACCAAAATTCTGGACCAAGCTATTTGTCCCTACCAATAATATGATGTGAATAACATGTTTATAATTTACAATAAAGCGTTGGTGCAGCAGCACTTCTTTTCCGCTTGAGGCGTCACTGCCTGGTAGCTGCTGCTGTCGTTCCCTCTGAGTTTTTGACCAGTCTCTCCTGTCCCTTTAACTTAGCAGCGCACGTAACTGTGCTGTGCTGTTTAGCTCCACTCTCATTTTTCTGCCTCAAGTTCCACCTTCTCTCTTTCTGATTTACTACAATCAATATTAGGCAACAAAACTAGTCCCAATTAGAAAACTAAATATAATCTACGCTACAACAGGCAGAATCTGCTGATTGCAGTTCAGTAAAAAAATCAAGAGAGTGTTTTGATTTGTGGACCATCTGTGGATTTGTGTAGCATCTCAAAATAATATTTAATTCTGAAGTATAATATATTTTTTTCATTTTTTTCTCTTATAAAGCTAAATATTCTTAGTCAGACAGCATTTCTAAAGACTACTGGAAAAATGGACAAGCAAAGACTGTAAGCTTTCAAAAATTCTGATTCTTAGCCCCAGTCGACTGAAAAAGAAAATGTGAGGGTTTCCCTTTTATAGATATGTTGTTGCTATTACTGTTTTCATGTGGGTTGCTTTGTTGGTGAAAAGCACCTTTTACATTTATATTATGTTTTAGAGTCTCTATACTCCAGTTAATGATGAACCACTTACTAAATTAGTTGACAAATATTTAAATAATCAAATAATACAATTACTTTTTTCAGCTCCAGATAAAATACATGAAATGGGCTACACAGAGTAATTGCAGCCCAGATGTTTAACTTGTAAAGTGAAGTTAATATTTTAATGAATGTTTTATTTTGCTTGATACAAAGAGAGCATAGTAGATAAAAGAATAAGAGTGAGGGTTACCTCTGCACAATTCTATATCTTAAAAAGAAAATACAGTATTTCCGTCTCTCTTGGTCATTCAAATGAAACCATTTTCAAAGTGGAAAATAGTCCAAATTCCACATTCATCAGAGCCGGTAAATCTTCAAACATTGATAAACAGCCTCTAGTGTGTGCAGTGCTTTTAAAATTTGCATTAATGTAGCAAGAAATGCAGCTTTTCTCATTAAATGATGAATTCTCATCAGTACTGATGCTCACGTCAAGCATAAAAAAGGAAATGCATATTGTATAGGACCAATGACATCTGACCAATAGTGTCCCTACCAAAGTAGAAATCAAACCTACGCCCTTGCTATGAGGTCAAATGTTGGCAGGACTCTCTGCAATCTTACTATTTTAAGATATTTAAAAACTTTAGTAAGCAATCTTTTTTATTCACATTTGGTAGTTATTGTATGCTTTTTTTCTACATCAATAGGACTCATCTGAGCTGGCTAAAATAATGTTTCTGGAGGCCTCCTTTGGAGGGGTGTTCTAGGCATGAACCAACAGGAGGAGGTCCAGGAGATGCCCCAAGACACATTGGAGAAACCAAATCTCTTGGCTGGCCTGAGGTTCCCCCAGCTGAGTTAGAGGAGATGTCAGGGGAAAAGGAAGTCTAAGACTCTCTGTTGAGATGTTTTCCCCTGTGACCCGACCCAGTCCCTGTTAAGAAGATGATGACTAGTATAAGAACCTGGTGCTGTTTAACATTTTATGGTTTTCCATCAGGAATATCTCAAATATATTTTGTTGCCTTTTTAACAGTCTGGAAACTGAAACACAATCAAGTCTAAAAGGAAATCCCTTTTCTTCTCAGTTTGGAGGTATGAGGTAAATGAAACAGAGCATTCAAGTTGATGAAATCCGGGTATACTCCAAATACCAGTTTCAGCGCAAACTAAAGCTCCTTTTCCACTGAAATTAGCAGGTTAACCTGGGTTTTTCAAAAAGGGGTCAACCTGTTAATAATCAGCATTTGGCTCTGTTTCCACTGGCAAAGGCATGGTCAAACCCCTCACTGGCAAGCTGCATCACTTCTGTCCCACCGCTGCTGCATTTCTGGTGACACCATCACACTTTGTTAGCATTGATGTTACCAGTGAGACAGAAATCAGGAAAGTAAACAACAGAGAGCAACATGTAAGAAAGTCAGGGTGTAGTAAGTGTACTTTATGGTTTCGCTCTTTGCCAATCTGAATTCCTCTTGTCAGTGCTGCTCCATGTTTATCAAATGTAAACATTGTTGTGTCGGCCTGTTGAAACAGACTCGACTGTCCTGGTTTGTTGCCGTCTGTATTTTGCTCTCAATTGTATCACGTAAGTTTTTGGGTCAACCCGGGTCTGGTGTTCCCACAGCAGAACCAAGGTGTTTTTAACATGCATCACTTGCCAAGTCTTTTGACCCGGGTAGACACGGGTCAGTGAGCCGCTCCCACTGCCAATGAAAGCTGATTTTTCCCGGGGTTTACAGGTTTCTTGGCCAGTGGAAAAGTGGTATGAGACAAAGTTGGGAGCAATTTCTGCGGAATCTACCATCTATTCACACCCTCATGTTGAAGATAGTGTTTCTGAAAGGCAGAGGATCCACTGGGCTGCTGTAATCCAGCAGATCAGTTCAGGCTGGTACTGAGGTAGTTTTGCTGCTGACAACTACCTGAAAAGATAAACACTATTTAAGGATCTGTTTTCTGTGTTTAGTGCCCAACGTTAAGAAATTTCTTTGGTTAATTTTTTCTTTGTTGTTACAACACTTCTTCCAGTAACAATGAAAAGCCTCTTCATTTCCCATTTAAACAGAGCAACAGTGGAAAATGTTCAGTTTCTCCGCTGATGACAAGGAGATTTTATTGGATGCAGAAAAATCCTTTAGGGCAGCAATTCTCACTGGAATAACAAGGTTGGCCACCCTTAATGGTGATCCCATTATGAGAGACATGGGGATGAGGTTCAGCAGACAGTGGTAATCCTGTATCTCTACAGTCGGGGTGAGAATGCTGTACTTGCAGAGACGGCTTTGTTTAATCCATTAGGTCTGAAGAGGACGGACCATCTGCAGACCTACCAAGACATGGATCAAATTTTGATTTCAGGAGTGGGGGGGGCATTTTTTAATAGAACAACCTTCAGCGTGTTTGACCATCCAATCACAGACTCGATTCAGTGGCGCTTCAGAGGTTTGTAAAGTGAGCTTCCAGGCGGGACAGCCAATCGCACAAAAAAAGACATGGGGCCAATCAGGAGCTTGTTGGCTTTCTAAACTCAGGGAAGGGGGCTTCAGCTTGAGCTGCGTTTTTTTACGCTTGGTCCTAGTGCTCTAAGAATGTCTGTGTACTGTAGCGTAACGTTGTTTTTGGACACTAAAACATGCATGGACAGAAACAGATGTTTGAAAAAGTACAGGGGACATTTCCCCCCAAAAAATTATGTCCATGGATGTTCACCTAGAGTGACAGTCTTGGCAAAAAAAAATGTTAATCGGAGAAATGGCCAAGAGGACAATGGTGACTCTGGAGGAGCTACAAAGATCTACAGCTCAGGTAGGGGGTACCAACAGTTAC
>NW_015151070.1:69153-73548 GCF_000732505.1 Cyprinodon variegatus | reverse complement strand
AGAATCTTCAGCAGCATGTTGCATGAACATGTCTTCTGAATCATCTATACATTATTTTAGATCTTATTTATACACTAGTGTAAAAGTAGCACCTCAGGCCTTTGAAGTTCATTTGATAAGATCATTGATGTTCAAAACATGAAAGGAAGGGGCAAATGACCCGGACTTTTACTAAGACAATTTGGTGATGACTTTTTCATCAGCAGCTATAGTCCAAAGAAAAATTATAACAAACTTTGAGAGAGCTTGAAGAAAAGTCTGGAGCAAAGGTGGGAAAATCGGACTTGATTAGATTAACCATCTGTCCTTCTGACTTTATACAAGGATTTTTAGTTGTTTTTTTAATCATCATTTTTCCATTAAACCTAAGTCATCATTAATTATTTCCCAGAGGTAATCAACTGTAACAAACTTGGTCAAACTCGGCATATTCACAGAACAAAACAACACATGTACACTCTGACCTACAGGCTATGTCTCTCAATTACGAATTTCATTAATTAACTACCTGACGTCACCATGCGATTGCTTTACTACGCAGAGAAAAATCAGCTCAGAAAGTGTTTTTTTTTACCTGCAGAGACGAGTTGCCCTCAATCTACTGCTTTACTCTTGCTTCATTCCACGGACAGAGAAAAGGGAACATTTCCAAATATTATACCTGAAGGTCTCACAATAAAAAAAGCCGGAATCAAAATAAAATAAAATCTTTCCTCTCATGGTTTTAATGAACCTTATTTGATTTAAGGTTACATCATGCTTCATGCACGGACATTCAGTGCAGGAAATGAACCGCATGTCACAACGTCACATGCCTGACGGGTAGGAGTTGGCTACCTTCAGAAGTGCTGCTGGAATTACATTTTTCCAATAAACACAATACCGAGCCCCACCCAGATAATAGAGAAAGAACTGACTATAGCGGAGTTCTGCCTTTGTGACAGCCAGTCTCCAGGAGTTCTGAGGTGGAGGATCACCTCCATGCTGCTCCCGTTATTCTTCTCACTTTTGCCCATGGAACACTCCAAAATGGTGAGTGGATAAGAAATGTGGTATTATTTAACCTTTATGCTGTGAACCATTTCAGGCTTTCAGAGCAGGTCGGAAAGATTACTGATTCGTGATGGTTTCATAGTGAAGATTTTTAATCACTGTCAGAGTCAGTAGCCTATGTGAATTATTTAGAACCGTTTTTACTTTATTAAAGTAATAATGCATTCATAGAAAACAAAAGACTTAAAGGTTTACCAAGAAATCAGGGTAGTTAAAACCCAAATAAATGACATATTACTAGGAGAAACTGAAAAAAGGAACACATTTCTAAAACAGAATTACTGACAAGCAGGTTCAAGGGCAACTAAACTGTTAGCGAAACGTATACGCAAACAACAAACACGGAATGCAATATATAAAATTAGAAACCAACACACAGGTAAAATAACAGATAATCAGGTAACAGAGGACATTTTTCGAGAATATTATGAGAAACGGTATAAACAACTCAAATTGGCACATGAGGAGGAAATGAGAACCTTCTTAGATTTACCAACAATTGGAAAACTACAAAACAAGACACTGACAGCAGTTATCACAACAGAGAAAGCGAAAGAGGCAGTAAATACATAAAAAAATAATAAATCGCCAGGCAGTGCTGGTTACCCTGCAGAATGGTGCAAGACGTTTAGAGAAGAGTTGGCACCAATAATTACAGCTTCTTTCAATTGGACACTTTTGTAACAACAAAATACCTCCTTCATGGAGTGAAGCTAGCATCTCAGTCATCCCAAAACAAGGAAAAGATAAGGAACACTGTGGTAACTATAGACCAGTTTCACTGTTAAATGTAGATTATAAAATATACACAACCATTATTTCTAATATATTAAATACCTTTGTAACAGAATTGATAGAGGAAGATCAAACAGGATTTATGAGAGGACACTGAACACATGATAATATTAGAAGGGTTCTACATATAGTAGAAAAAGCACAGCTGGAGAAACAAAAGTACCATATTAATAAGTGTTGATGCAGAACAAGCATTTGATTTAGTAAATTGGAACGATTTGAATTTAGTAATAAATCAGTACAATGTATAAAAGCATTATATCATCACCCCACAGTGAAAATTAAAATTAATGGAAGCCTGACGGACAAATTAAACATACAAAGATCAACCAGGCAGGGGTGCTACCTATCACCTAAACTGTTCGCTTTCTTTATAGAACCTGTTGCGCACTCAGTATGACAAGACAGAGAAATTAAGGGAGTCATAGCAAATGGAGAGGAACATAAATTTGGGCTTTTTGCGGACGACGTAATAAGTTTCCTTGAACAGCCAGACAAATCGCTACCAGCACTGATGAATCTCTTTGGAAAGTATGGTTATATTTCAGGATACAAAATTAATAATGATGATGATGATAAAATTATATCCCGTCGAAAGAAACTCTGGAATAATTTCCTATCAAATGGAATATGAAGGAAATTAAATACCTAGGGGTTAACATTACTAAAGGGTTATCTACATTGTATAAAGCAAACTACGATAAAATAAGCCAAGAGATACAAAAAGATATAGATAGATGGACTACTCTGCCCTTGGATCCGAACTCAAGAATTGAAATGATTCAAATTAATGTGTAAGCAAAACTTCTATATTTGCTCCAATCCCTACCAGTGGAGGTCCCCTCAAACACAATCTGCTATCTGGGATTAGATAATATCAAGATTCATATGGGGTGGCAAAAAAACCTAGAGGTAAATATGAAACTGTCCAGCTACTGAAAGACAAAGGGGGTATGGGTCTCCCAAAATTAAGGGAGTACTTCTATGCAGCTCAGCTCAGACATGTCATACGCTGGTGCACACCTGACTATATAACTAAGTGGAAAGATATGGAGAAAGAGTTTGGAGGTTACCCAATACAAAGTGTTATTGGGGATAAAGATAGATATGAGAAGATAAAAAAATACATGGATCCAATTACAGGGTTTACACTGGAACTGTGGTTCAAAACATTAAAATAACACAAGATACTGTAAGGAAAAAAAGGAAAGTGCTCAGGTGGGTAGCGTATGATAGCAATGTATGATAAAGGGTTCAAACAATGGATAAGAAAGGGGCTTACAGGATGGTATGCCCTTCAGAGAGACGGGGAGCTGGAGAGTTTTCAACAAATGTATAATAAGTATAATTTAGATAAACATGAATTTTACAGATACCTACAATTAAGAGACTATTATTAGACAGAAATCAGGTGGGACCCCTCTGTAGAAGTGAATGGGCTGATAAAAATAGTGATAAATTCATTAATTGGAACAAAAATTAAAATAATTTCTACTCTAAATCAAAACCTGATGATGAATAAACATTCAAGTATATAAAAGAAAAGTGGGAATCAGAGCTTAACACGACAATTTCAGATGAAGATTGGTTAGATATGTGGAAAACACATTAGACATCCACCAATTCACGGATATGGAGGGAGTTCACATGTAAAAATCTAATACGATTTTTCATCACGCCTAAAATCAAGAATAAATATAAGGGTACAAAAACGGGGTGTTGGCGGAATTGTGGATCAATGAATGCCGACCACTCTCACATATTTTGGAACTGTCCTAAAATTGTTAAATTCTGGAAAAACGTACATGAAACTGTGAAGAAGATTCTGGGATATGATATTCCTACGAGTAGTGTGGTACTATATATCTGCAATTTGAACAATATCAAAGCAAGGTAAAAGACATGTGTTGGGATCTGGAGATCTGCCGCCTTTCTCCAGCAGAGAGCGCCCTGGGTCTCCTGAGCTGAAGCCATCTGCACACCTGAGGCTGATTCATCTCATCAGGAGACCAGCTATATAAGCAGCGGCTTGACTTCCCTTCAGCGCCGGAGTGTTGACCAGTTTTGGTTAGCAGAACCTGAGCCCAGCCTGCACATAAAATCTCTGTCTACTCTTGAGAGTAACCCTGATTCTAACCTGCCTCTGTCTTCTCTCCCTCATAGGAAAACCTGATCGAAGTCTGGAGCTCTGGAGGAGCTCATGTTTGGAAACCTGCCTGCCTGCCCAAAGAAGCCAAACCTGAAGAACCTCAGCCTGCATCTCCCTGCCAGTTCATGACAACATGAATCTGATTGAGATATTGTCAAAAGCTACCAAAAAATCAATTATGAGGAAATGGGGACAGGCAGACCCCCTTCAAGAACAATGGACTGGAATAATAGGAAGAATTTATGGGTCCAAAATTGTTGCTTTATTATTTACAAATGTGTGTGGAGAGTTGTATATCTGTATCTCGATTTGTGCGTGTGCAGGGGGATTTGAAAATGTGTAAATTAAACTGTAAATGTGTGAGGAGATTTGTGTTTCTGTACAACAATCGGCAAATG
>NW_015151070.1:67989-68894 GCF_000732505.1 Cyprinodon variegatus | reverse complement strand
CAAATGCGTAAAAGGCTTTGCATCTCCAATATCTGGATTTGCTGCCCTGGGCGCAGGCTCACAGTCTCGCAGGCTGCCTCTTCCTTCAGAAGTGTGTGGAGCTTCAGTTTCCCAATAATACCCCGTCACATCCTGATTTAGACTAAGAGCTGACAGTAGCGGAGCTCTGAGGTGGAGGATCACCCCCATTCTGGTCCCGCTACTTTCTTCGCTTTTACCCATGGAAAATGCCAAAATGGTGAGTGGAAATTATTCAAAATTAGTATCAATTAACCTTTATGCTGTGAAGCAGTTCAGGCTTTTAGAGCAGGTTGAAAATATGTCGGATCCGTGATGGTTTCATAGTGAAGCTTTTTAAACACTGTGAGAATCAGTAGACTATGTGAATTATTTAGAACCATTTTTACTTTATTAAAGTAATTATGCATCCATCAGTGTGAGAAAGTTCAGTTAATCAGATTTCCACTAAACATTCAGATTTATTTTGCCCAATATTTACACGTGTTCACTTCACTAAAAGATATTTGACATAATTTGCTAGAATAAATGGTTATGAATCTACCTTTTTTTTTTTAGAAAGTATAATTAGGGTTCCACATTATAATAGTACTTTATAATTTACTATTTCTACTTCTAGAAATGAGATAAAGGCAATAACTATTTTACTATTTTACATAGATTTCCACACAGTGCATAGGTAGGGTGACCAGATTTGGGGCAGGGAGCCAGCAGGCGGGGGGGAAGCACGGGGCCGCCGGTGTCCAGGCTACCGTCACCACAAGGGAGTACGCTTGTGATTAAAGTTAGTGGAGACATTCAGGTGGTGGCTCATGGACCTACCGTTACACTTTCATTAGACTAATTTTCCAAAAATTAGCTCAAACATCTATTTATTGAATGCTTTC
>NW_015151070.1:65206-67007 GCF_000732505.1 Cyprinodon variegatus | reverse complement strand
GGGAGTCAGGGTTCTCTGAGAAGCCAAGATTTTTTAACTAGTACAGAAGCCTTGAGATGACATGTGTTGTGAATTTGGCGCTATATAAATAAACTGAATTGAATTGAATTGAAGAACAAGCTATGTTTTCTCAAGCTTCTTGCATTATAATACAAACTTGTATAAACTTACAATCTGTTGCCATTTTTAGATGAAAAAGCTCTGTATGTCTAACAAACAGATTTTTCAGTGGTGTCTCTACTTTTTTGTATTTTAAAGCTTGAACGAAGTTAAAAAACTAATCTAAGGTGAAAAGACTGACTGTTAGAAAAAAACAGTTCCTTATTCAGAACCCTAGAAACGAATGTCTTCTGCGTGGGAAGGCAAATCTTCTTGGACAGATGAAGACAAACCAATTTATTCAGCCCCAAAGTGACTGCTCTGCAGGCTTCATATTCAGATCCATTAGCCAGGCTGAACTACACTAGAGTACTAGCCTGTCTTACTCAACGGACCGTCAGATTGAGGAATAAAGAATTTGCACTTCTGCAAAGATGAAAATGTTAAGTCTTTTAATTCTATCCAAAGCAAGATCCTCTATTTAAAACCTCTTGCTTCTCTTATTATTGAAGACTAACAATTAAAAACAATTGTTTTTTACTCACATCCCTCACTTCCCAAGAAACAAATTTCTTCAGCCCCTGGATGGCTTCTTGGAATCTTCTTTTCTATCCGTCTCAGGTCGTCCTCTTGCGTCTTCACAACCATTGCCCAAGTTTAACACGGATTAAACCCAGTTTAATGAACAATGCTATCTTGATGCATCAGACGTTGGCTTTTAGACTAAATTGTAACAAGAAGTGGAACTTTGGCTTCAGCTCTCACAGAGGAAGCGCTCTGTGATAATTATCCTACGCCTCAACCAGCTGCTTCTCTCTCTTTCTTCTTTAACCAGTCCAGCACTGAGAAGCTTCATCAGCAACAACTTTATTTCAGTCAAAAAGAACCGCTACCTTTCTGTCATGCTTTAACATACTTGCGTGTACTGCTTCAGAATCCGTGTGATCCCTCATTGACATTATGCAATGCTACAATGGAGGCAACCCCCCCTTCAGATTGTGATTTATTGCTTTCTCCTATTGTCTTAAACTCTACCATGGTTAGTATCACATACACCCCAGCTCCGCAGAGTTTCCGTAGTAACTGAACTACCCCTTTGTCTTTTATCAGGAAACACCTTTTCCAACTCAACAATCAAACTAAGTCACCCCCTCTTTCTCTAAGCAGAGCACCTTTTAGTTCCTCACTTTACTTAACTGAATGTTACATCATAACAGCTAATTATAAAAAATACTTTTTACATTTTATTTCAAAAACCCTTTTATATGCTTATAAAGTGTGAACACCGGCCATTTTAATTCCAGGCTTCCTAAAACGGAAAACAGGTTATTATGATGCAGGATTTATCTCACTTTATCTGTAATAAGTTTGATGCTATAATAACTATTACTATACATCCGGTAAGCATAAATTCCAGCTAAAGTATATAATGTTATTGTACTTTTATCTGAACTCAGAAAAACTGAAATTCATCTTTAGGTAGAATAAGCAGAAAGTTGACTCAAGTAAGACTAGCAATATTCTCCCAGGAATATCATTTAAGTCAGGGGTCCCCAAACTTTTTCCTGTGAGGGCCACATAACTTTTCCCTTCTCTGATGGGGGGCCAGGGTCAGTTTGTAACAGAAAAATTGTGACGATTGCAAGAGTGCCTAAATTTATGACGGGATTTATGTCTTTATGACGGGAGTCATAGTGTCTCC
>NW_015151070.1:62031-64758 GCF_000732505.1 Cyprinodon variegatus | reverse complement strand
AACATCAATGCATGAAAAAATAATTAATAAGAGCTGATTAAATGGCAGAATTGATATATCAAGCATCCCTAGAAGTACAATTTCAATTCCATCAATCCAGAAAAATGGATATGCTGCATTTTAAATATAACATAGCATATTTTCTTCTTCTGAACTTTCTGGAAAACTTGGAGATATATATTGTTGAATGTTGCATATCTCAGTAAATCTGTTTCACCTTTAAATCTGCAGCTCTCCCTACTTCTCTCTATGCTCTACTTAAAAAAAGATTTATGAACCTCTTTACTAATATAATGATGTCAGAAACAAAATTTCAAGATATGTAGAAGCTCTGCAGTCTGATTCTGTCTGTTCAATGAAAAAAAAACATGTTCATTTTTACCTGTAGTGGGAGTCAGGGTTCTCTGAGAAGCCAAGATTTTTTAACTAGTAAAGAAGAACAAGCTATGTTTTTTTCAAGCTTCTTGCATTATATACAAACTTGTATAAACTTACAATCTGTTGCCATTTTTAGCTGAAAAAGCTCTGTATGTCTAACAAACAGATTTTTCAGTAGTGTCTCTACTTTTTTGTATTTTAAAGCTTGAACGAAGTTAAAAACTTTCTTACTTCTCTAAGGTGAAAAGACTGATTGTTAGAAAAAACAGTTCCATATTCAGAACCCTAGGAATTAATTTCTTCTGCGTGGGGAGGCAAATCTTCTTGGACAGATGACTTCATCTCTAAAGGACTTTCCCTACAAACCAATTTATTCAGCCCCAGAGTGACTGCTCTGCAGGCTTCATATTCAGTCTTCGGATCAATTGGCCAGGTTAAACTATACTAGAGTACTAGCCTGTCTTAATCCACGGACCGTCAGATTGAGGAATAAGGAATTTTTACTTCTGCTAAGATGAAAATGTTAAAAGCATTTTAATCCTACCGAGAGTATCTATTTAAGACCTGTTGCTTCTCTCATTATTGAAGACTAACAATTAGAAACAATTGTTTTTTACTCACATCCCTCACTTCCCAAGAAACAAATTTCTTCAGCCGCTGGAGGGCTTCTTGGAATCTTCTTTTCTATCCGTCTCAGGTCGTCCTCTTGCGTCTTCACAACCATTGCCCAAGTTTAACACGGATTAAACCCAGTTTAAAGAACAATGCTATCTTGATTCATCAGACGTTGGCTTTTAGACTAAACTGCAACAAGAAGTGGAACTTTGGCTTCAGTTCTCTCTCATCTCAGAGGATGTCTTATTTCTTGCTGCAGGTTGCTGCTCTGTTTCTTCTTCCGAGGACGGAGAATTCTTGATGGAGAACTCTTGAAGAAGCGCTCTGTGATAATTATCCTACGCCTCAACCAGCTGCTTCTCTCTCTCTCTTTAACCAGTCCAGAACTGAGAAGCTTCATCAGGACGCAACAACTTTATTTCAGTCAAAAAGAACCGCTAGCTTTCTGTCATGCTTTAACATACTTGCGTGTACTGCTTCAGAATCCGTGTGATCGCTCATTGACATTATGCAATGCTACAATGGAGGCAACCCCCCCTTCAGATTGTGATTTATTGCTTTCTCCTATTGTCTTAAACTCTACCTCTGTTAGTATCACATACACCCCAGCTCCGCAGAGTTTCCGTAGTAACTGAACTACCTCTTTGTCTTTTATCAGGAAACACCTTTTCCAACTCAACAATCAAACTAAGTCACCCCCTCTTTCTCTGAGCAGAGCACCTCTTAGTTCCTCACTTTACTTAACTGAATGTTACATCATAACAGCTAATTATAAAAAATACCTTTTACATTTTATTTCAAAAACCCTTTGATATCCTTATAAAATGTGAACACCGGCCATTTTAATTCCAGGCTTCCTAAAACAGAAAACAAGTTATTATGATGCAGGATTGATCTCACTTTATCTGTAATAAGTGTGATGCTATAATAACTATTACTATACATCCGGTAAGCATAAATTCCAGCTTCAGTATATAATGTTATTGTACTTTTATCTGATCTCAGAAAAGCTGAAATTCATCTTTAGGTAGAATAAGCAGAAAGTTGACTCAAGTAAGACTAGCAATATTCTCCCAGGAATATTATTTAAGTCAACATAAAAAGTTCAGTAATGTACATCTACTCCTTAAGGTAGATTTATCTCTAAAAGTGTCTATATGTCTTTTTGAGTAACTGCAGCTAGACATGGTTAAAACTGACTTAGGGAAACTGAACCCAAACTCACTCACATTTCATACCTTCAGACCTGTTTGTAATTAAAAAAAAAAACGAATAAAGACTGACGGAAAAAAAAAAAAAAGATGCTATTGTCAAATTTTTTTCAAAGTATTGAATTTGTCCTCAGTTATTTTTCCATAGAGTTAAATGTCATCATGTCTGCATTCGTGTGCCCATTGGAAAGGGGGTCAGATAGTGTTGACTCGACAACTTAGGTCTGTTGAGTCAGTTTTCCTATAAGATATAAAGGTGAGATAGGGCCACATAACAATGTTTTGGTCATAAGAACCAAATATTTTAATGTTTATGTGACTAACTGGCAATTTATCGTTAAGAGAAAGGACAAATTATTCTTCACTGAATAAACAACAAACACATAACTAAAAATTTTGAGTGTTATGCTGAACAGTGTTTCCCATTAATGAACGAGACGGCCCGCACAATCATATAGATAGAGAGAAAGAGAGATGGTCAGTGGCAGTTCTACTCGCTGGGTGAGACCCACTCCAATATGGA
>NW_015151070.1:59042-60118 GCF_000732505.1 Cyprinodon variegatus | reverse complement strand
AACACAAGTATCTGTACTTTTACTCAAGTACGGAAAGTGAGTACTTTTGCCATCTCTGCTAGGCTATAACCTAACCGAATATCTTCAGAAAGTAGACCATGTTGTAAGAATGTAAAATCAAGGGGCCAATGTAAAAAACCAGCGTTCCCCTTCAAGTGAGATACACTACGCTTAAAAATGTGCACACATGAAAACCCCCGAGGTCAGAGACTCACCGCAGAAACACCACAGTCTCCTAAAATCCTGTAGGAAACACTGCTGAATATAAAAATATTTACCGTCGTAATATTGTTGGCCTGGCTGAAGGCCAGCTTCCTTGCTTTCTTTTGAGGTTTTATTATCTTTATCTTCAGAAGTGTCAGACTGCGCCCAGAAGTGTTGGGTATGATTTAAGGGCTCATCATGCTTGACACACGGACATTCAGTGCAGAAAATGAACCGCCTGTCACAACGTCACCTGCCTGACTGATAGGTGGGATACCTTCAGAAGTGCTGGTGGAGCTTCAGTTTCCCAAAACGCACAATACCGTGTCCCATCCCGATCATTTAGACTAAGAACCGACCATAGCAGAGCTCTGAGGATCGCCCCCATGCTGCTCCCGCTATTCTTCTAGCTTTTACCCATGGAACATGCCAAAATGGTGAGTGGAAACAATTCAAAATTGGTAGCCTATCATTTAACCTTTATGCTGTGAACCAGTTCAGGCATTCAGAGCAGGTCGGAAAGATGTGCGATGTGTGATGGTTTTTATAGTGAAGCTTTTTAAACACTGTCAGAGTCAGTAGACTATGAGAATTATTTAGAACCATTTTCACTTTGAGAAAGTCCTATGGAGGAAAAGCTCTACCATATTTTAAAATAAATACAGAAATAAATAAATGCTCAATAAATAAATAGGCATACAATTAATTTCCCCAGAATACACAATAAAAAGAAATGTAGGTAGAAATTAAATTGTACAGTGAGACATAAACGTATATATCTGTTTTAATCAGCTTCTTTATTTATTCGCCTTTGTAATAATTACCTTATTCATTTAATGTCCGTTATAATCTTCAACAATTTATTAATTACT
>NW_015151070.1:54421-58075 GCF_000732505.1 Cyprinodon variegatus | reverse complement strand
GTGGCAGCAGAATTCGATCTGTGTGATGTGATTCCATGTAAGGGGTTTTATGCAAGATACAGAAAGGCTGAGCTATATATCTGTATTTTCCCACATGGAAAACCTGCATCTGAATTACGGTGTCCAGATTGGTCTTTTGTTTACTGGAATTCTAATCCTAGAGGTTATGTTAATCCTAGCAACCAGTATATTCCTTCAGGCTTAAGAGATAAGATAAGTTTAGTGAGAGCTAAGCGAACCAAAGAAACTTACAAACAAGGACGAAATCCTTTAGTGCTGACGGTTAAAAACATGTGGGTTAATCCATGGTCAGCTGCTGACCACAGAGACTTAGATCATTTTCACTTGATTTTAGGTGCTAATGTCTTTGGTAAGGACCCAAGGGGAGTGCTTAAAATTGAGTTTGTAGACCCTGCTCCAACCTTAGACCCTGTTGCTGATGCTACTGTGGGTAGCTTCCTTCCAAGTAAAGACACACCTGACCCACTGGTAACCTCTTTGAACCTCTCTTCCTCAGATGTTAATGATGCAGGTGGAAACAGGTTTTACAAAGAAAAACACCTCCCTTGAATGGATTACATTTACTACTAAAAGCAATAACATGACAGATTACATTGCATGTTCCACAGCTAGACCACTTTCACTTCCTCTTCCTCTGTTGTGACACAGACCGTCCTGGGTTTAACTGTATGTTAGTTTTACACATGAATCCATCACCTGAGTGTTCCACCTCATGTGCTCTTTTTTCCCCATTCCTCCTATATTTACTCCTCGTGCAGGTAGTCACAACTGTTTGACCAGAAGAAATTATAGCTTCTTAGGAGAGATGCCTTCATATTGATGTTCCTCCACTATAAATGTTACATCTTGAGCTAATGCTAGTTTGCTTCTTCATGCTGAGCTGATCTTTTCTGGTATTGTGATACAATAACACTGTATAATTTCTTGCCTCTAGGCTGGTCAGGTACTTGTACTGCAGTCACCCTTGCCATGCCTGTAGTCCTTTTGGACATTTATGTAATTCTGTTAAAGGTCTCCAGGGTCAAACTTAGTTTGATGCTATAGGGATTCCTTGGTATAAAGTATAAAGTATGAAGCAATTTTCCTTTGGATCACTCCTAATAAAATTTTTATGCACTAATTATGTGAATTTTAATCTCCAACGCCTGACAAACTTAACCAGAGATGCCATAGAGGGAATAGCCACGCAGGTATTAGCATCTTCACTTGTGTCTTCCCAGAATAGAAGGGCTTTAGATATGCTGTTAGTTGAGAAAGGAGGAGATTGGGCAATGTTTGGTTCTCCTTGTTGTACTATTATTCCTCAAAATACGGCACCTGATGGTTTGATTACACAGGCTTTGAATGGATTATTTACTTTAGCAAATCAGATGGCTGAGTATTCTGGAGTTCTGGACATGCCAGACTGGTTTAGCTCCGATTTTGCTTAATGGACATCTTTCATTGTTGCTGCTATGACTTCAATTATTATATTTGCAGCGATACTTACCTTCTGCGGTTGATGTGCTATTCCCTGTCTGCGTTTGTGATTACCAGATTAATTACAGCAACTCTGTCTGAGGAGCTGGCCCCGCCCCCATATCAGATACCGTTAATGTCAGACGTTAGTATTTCCTTCAATGACTCTGACCATGATGTTCCCACTGACATTTATATAGTTTATGGTTTTAATGATCAAGCATTTATTCATTCATTTATTGCCATGATTTTTTTTAATCTATTTTTTTTTCTTTTTTTTACATTTTGATGTTTTAATGTTTTAAAAGTTAATGTTAGATTTTCCCTTAATGATGCTTTGTGGAAGGCAGACTAAGATTGGTGACACTGGGAAATCTAAAATGACAAGAAATGACTACGTTAAAGTCTTTAAGTTTCATTGTTTATAATCATTGTTGTTTCATAATCATTTATTCGAACTGTGCTCTGGCTTCAATACCGGTGACAACTTTAGTTTTTAGATTTTATTACATATATTCACAGCTTTTGTTTTTTGGTTTCTCTACATATATTCCTAAAATTTTCCTTTTTGAATTATCGATTACACAAGGATGATACCCTTTTATAATCGAAAGGGCGAAACTGTGGTCGGAAAATTTTACTTCTATTAATTTCTTCATTTATAAATTGATGTATCCTATTTACTCTATAAAAAATTTTTTACTCGGTTTGTTTCACCTGCAAGGCCACAAAATGTCTGAGTGAGGGGTGGTTATAGACAAGACATACTTTTTCCCATGACAAAACCAGATACTTTCTCAAGGTATTCCAAACATGTTTCTGTAATTGTTTTGACTCTGCCTTTAATGCAAGGGAACAACTTTGTCTAAGTCAAAACAGGGCAGACCATCATACTGTGAATGTGAATGTCTTCTTCTCCTTTACTTTGCAAAGTAAATAAAGTGCCGACTGAGTAAAATCCTTCGATCTCCGTTTATTTAACTGGACTGTACAGTTGAAAAATTTTCAGCGTGCTCCTTTGCAACCATTGGTTGAGACATGCAGGAGGGATTTTGATTGTCTTTTATTTATTTATTTATTTACCTTCAATTTATTTTTGAGTGATTTTTTTTACCCACAGGCAATCCGTACGAGCCGGAAATCCTGCCTGGGGCTGGAATACTTTAATCCCTGCAAAGAATTGTCCTTACTTTTGTCCCATTGCATCCTGGGTTTCCAGGTCGGCCGGTTTGTCCTTCATGCCCAGGGAGACCCTTAAAAAACAAAACTCAAAAATTACCTTATCATAATCAGCGGGAGCTCATATCAACTATAGCAGGCAGTTATCAAACATGCTGCCTACTTTATGAATTCTATTTTTCTGCTGGACAATTTTCTAACCTGAAATATTTGAGACAGATTATTTTTTATTACCATTTTACCCTTTAATGCTATGATTTCTGCCTATGTGTTCAAAGGGCATTTTTTTTAGCACTTACTGGAAGTCCTGGAATGCCTGGTAAACCTGGTCTTCCTCTAATACCCTGGAAACAAAGATTTAGAAACATAAAAACTTCTGTCTGTGTTAAGAAACCAGAGTTTCAGAGTTAAGTTGAGATGACATCCCTCAGACGGTTGGGAATAAGTGAAATTTGACTAATACTCCATGCAGATGCAAAGCAGCTTCTTCATCATCACCATCTTGTTTACCATGCTTATCATACCTGCACTCACCATCACGATCATGGTCATCAGAATCATCATTGCTGTAACCCACCTTTCATTTAGTTCAAATCTCTTCAGGACTAACTGTCCTGCATGTTTGAGATGTGTCTCTGCTCCAAAAGATCTGAATCATATAATGACACAATCCCAGCAGCTAGAAACAGCTAAAAAGTCCTCTTACTCATCTGTACATTAAATTAAGGTGTGGAGGCAGAGAAACACCTAAAGCATGGAGGGTGTTGGTCTTGAGGACCCAAAGTTAACATCCAGAGAAAATAAAAAAAAATGTATAATTGGACTTTAATTCTTTAATAGAAGATGGTTTGAAACCCACTGATCCAGATCATCAGCCTCATCATCATCAGTCTTACCAGAGAGCCTTTTATTCCTGGACTCCCTGCTCTTCCTCGATTACCCTAAGGTAGAGAAAGTAGATTAGAACTTTCTGATGGTAAAATAAATAAATCAATC
>NW_015151070.1:40731-50898 GCF_000732505.1 Cyprinodon variegatus | reverse complement strand
ATAGAAGGTGTTGCTTCTCCTGCCTTGTCCATCAGCAAGCTTTTGACAAAGTGGAAAGGGCCCTATACCATCAGCCGACAGTTGGGACCTACTGCACCACCTATGAAGTCTACCACCCTGACAAAAAGAAAGCTACACAGACTTACCATGTGAACTTGCTAAAGGAGTGGAAAGAACCATCACGTCCAGCCCCAGAAATATCATTCCTGTTGAGGCCAGTGGAGGAGGAGGAAGAGGTTCCTGTCATTGAAGTCATGACTGAACAGTAAACCCCCGTTCTCTGGCACTTAACCTCACGCCAAGCCTCACAACTTCAGCAGATCTTCCAGAAACAGTCTCATTTCTTTTATCCTAATCCAGGCCAGATCCCTTTGATTGAGCATGCAATTCAACTGAAAGAGAAGCAGCCAATTTGTCAACCGCCATATTGAGTTCCACAGCTGTTGGTGGGGCAGCTGCAAGATGAAGTCAAGACCATGCTAACATGAGTGGTGCAGCCCAATGGTCATTGTGTGCAAGAAAGATGGCTCACTACAGATTTGTACTGATTTCAGAAAGCTTAATGCAGTTTC
The DNA here is from genome assembly GCF_000732505.1 of Cyprinodon variegatus. NCBI lineage: Eukaryota > Metazoa > Chordata > Actinopteri > Cyprinodontiformes > Cyprinodontidae > Cyprinodon > Cyprinodon variegatus. The sequence continues at coordinate 50,326 of NW_015151070.1, read as the reverse complement.
AGAGTTTGATGCCTATCCCATGCCCAGGGTAGATGAGCTGCTGGAAAGGATTGCAAAAGCAAAGTTCATTACCACACTTGACCTGTGTAAAGGGTATTGGCAGGTTCCATTGGAGCCTTCAAGCAGATGGTACACAGCATTTCGTGCTCCTTCTGGTCTCTTCCAGTTTACAATTATGCCGTTCAGCCTGTAGGGTGCTCCAGCCACCTTCTAACGGCTAATTGACAAAGTACTGCAAGGAAGTACTTCAGATCAGAGATCTGAAGGTTCCTTATGTTCCTAACAGAGCACTTCACTCTTAATCTGCAGGTTTAATAGTAGTTCCTAGAGAGTAGAGTGGATGGGAGGCAGATCTTTTAGTTCTCAGGCTCCTCTCCTTGGGAACCACTTTCCAGTTTTTGCATGATGTAATCCCATGGTATACTTTTAAGGCTAAGCTCAAAATTTTATTGTTCTGATAAGTCTTATAGTTAGAGTGGCTCAGGTTATCCTGAACTATCTCCTGAGTTATGTTTCTGTGGGCTTAGCCTGCTGGAAGACATAGCTACCACTTTTCATTTGAGGAAAAAGAATATGCTTTGAAGCTGATATGGTCATGTTGGTGGTAGAAATACCGGCACCTCAGGGCATAACAAGGGTTTTCTGTGATAGAAAAATGTTAATGAGAAGGTTCATGATTAGCATACTCACCTTCTGACCCTTGACCCCATCACAGTGGCAGAGAGACTTCCCGGTGCAGTGACAGGCCTGCAGAGAAACAAAAAAAATAGACACCTAAGTTTATGTTTGGAACAGACAGAATCAGTTATACAGTAGAAATAGAACCTTAAGAAGTCCGGGATTTTTTTGTTTATTTACAGCTATAACAAAACTACAAAAAGTCATCAAAACTACGGAACATAGACCTCTATGTGAGCTGAGTAGAATTTCCATCAAAAACTTTATGATTAAACCCAGAGAGGAATAGAACCAAGACAAAAAAAAAAAACCTAGCCAAGCTTTAACTCAATTGCGGCTCCCCAGACGCACATTCCTATGGGCAAGACCAAAACACCTTCTGTATCATGCAGGTGAAATTGTTCTCTTCTTGTGATAACCATGGAGACAGACTGCTTGACATCTTATCTTTGGATCTCCTCATCCTGACATGTTTGCCCCAACAAGTCCTGCAACCTACATTCAAACTGGCAGTGAACAATTTACTCTGTGACTTTATTTTTGTGACTTTTATCAGAGTTTGTAATTTGAAAAAAACAGACCAACCAAATCACTGATTCTAGTTTAACTAGAATTACTTTAACAAAGTAAATATGCTTTTATTTACAAAGTGGTTTGAAACTTTAACTTATGCATAATATTTGCTCTATTTTTTTTCAAAATTTAGGAAATCTTGCAAATTATTTTAAGAGGAGTCCCACGTTGTGGTGTCTGTTCTGGTGGAATAGGGGAGCAGGTCTTTATCTTCATGAAGCTGTTGAGGTATCTACTTCATGTGTTTGAAGAAAATCCTCTTGAGTTTTCAGAGACTCCAGTTGTGTGGCAATGTTTTTGCGTTTAATATTATCACCGTTATGTTGTGCTGTGTGTCTTTTGGATACACTTCAATGTTGATATTTACATCTACTTCCATGCTCACCAAGCAGTCCAGAAAAGGTAGCTTGTTGTCGTTGGCATCTTCTCTGGTGAACTTGATGTTGTGGTCCACTGAGTTAATGTGTCTTGTGAAAGGTTCCACTTCTTTTAGCTGGATTTTGACAAATGTGTCATCCACATATCTAAACTAGTGGCTTGGTGGTGTTCCTCTGAAAGTGTCCAAATATCTCTTTTCAATTTCTTTCATGTAAAGATTGACTACAATTGGTGACAAGAGAGATCCCATGGCAAAACCATGCTTCTGTTTGTAAAAATAGGGTTTTGAAAGACAAAGTTCAGTGGTGGGTGCAGATCTGATCTGGAGTGAAATTAGTCCTGTTGCTAAGGTCGTGTTGGAGTCACTCAGTAGAGTGAGAATTTTGTTCTGGTAGTCCGAAGTGTGGGGGGACCACAGAGCTTTTTCCTTTGACTGGTGGTAATATGGTGATGCTTTGGTCCTGGTTAAGGGACTTCATTGTTTTCCTATCCTGTGGTGTGAGATTGGTTGGAGATGGTGAGTGCTGGACAGGGTAGCTGTTACCCTCATTCTGAGTTGCTCTGCCTCTGTTTTACAAGGTTGTTTTTCCTGATGGCAGATTCAGTTGCAGTGATCAGCTAAACAATGGGTATTTCTTGTGGAGAAATGGCAAAATTCAGGCCTTTAGTCAGAACATCCGTCTCTGGTTTCATCAGAGGCCTGCTAGACAGGTTTTTAACCCACTTGTCCTGGACATCGATGTTTGTGGCTTTCGTCTGTGGTATGTTGGTATCTTGTTTAAATGCTGCTTTCTGCTGTAATTTATTAAATGTAACTTTTTGTCCTGAAAACTTCTCTAGACAAAGTTTCAGGGAGAAAGGAGAAGTTTTTGGTCAAGCCTCAAACTCAACGCTATTTCTGCCATTTTGAATTGAAAAGGCTTCCTGAATAGGAAGCAACTCGTCTTCAACTTGGAAACAAAGTCCATTACATTGTTTTAACTTTTTTGGAATGACTATGACCTGGATAACTGAGAATCTTCCCCAGCATCTGCCACTGTTGTTGGCAGAATAACTCCAATCTCTCCGAGAGTTACGTGTTGGATGAGCGAATTGTGTTTTCTAACCAAACAGAGTCAGACTCCCGGACTGAAATAAACCCGTCCCCTCCATTACACTGAGCCAACAAGTAAACCTATTTTCCCAACTTTTCATCTGATGCTTAATAAATATTCTGCTTGGTTGATACAAAGGTAGAATAGATATTTTTACAAGTGTTGTTGGTATTTTTGTTGGTACAGTTGTACACATTACATACCATCACAAGGTGGAGGTAACTAGTTATAGTTACTCAAAAAAACATATAGACACTTTTAGGGATAAATGTACCTTAAGGAGTAGATGTACATTACTGAACTTTTTATGTTGACTTAAATAATATTCCTAAGAAAGTATTGCTAGTCTTACTTGAGTCAACTTTCTGCTTATTCTACCTAAAGATGAATTTCAGCTTTTGGGAAATCAGATAAAAGTACAATAACATTATATACTGAAGCTGGAATTTATGCTTTCGGATGTATAGTAATTGCTATTATAGCATCAAACTTATTACAGATAAAGTGAGATCAATCCTGCATCATAATAACTTGTTTCTGTTTTAGGAAGCCTGGAATTAAAATGGCCAGTGTTCACATTTTATAAGGATATCAAAGTGTATTTGAAATAAAATGTAAAAAGTATTTTTTATAATTAGCTGTTATGATGTAAAATAAAGTCCTATTTTTCAGTTAAGTAAAGTGAGGAACTGAGAGGTGCTCTGCTCAGAGAAAGAGGGGGTGACTTAGTTTGATTGTTGAGTTGGAAAAGGTGTTTCCTGATAAAAGACAAAGGGGTAGTTCAGTTACTACGGAAACTCTGCGGAGCTGGGGTGTATGTGATACTAACCATGGTAGAGTTTAAGACAATAGGAGAAAGCAATAAATCACAATCTGAAGAGGGGGTTGCCTCCATTGTAGCATTGCATAATGTCACGTAGCGATCACACGGATTCTGAAGCAGTACACACAAGTATGTTAAAGCATGACAGAAAGCTAGCGGTTCTTTTTGACTGAAATAAAGTTGTTGCTGATGAAGCTTCTCAGTTCTGGACTGGTTAAAGAAGAAAGAGAGAGAAGCAGCTGGTTGAGGAGTAGGATAAATATCACAGAGCGCTTCTTCAAGAGTTCTCCATCAAGAATTCTCCATCCTCGGAAAAAGAAACAGAGCAGCAACCTGCAGCAAGAAATAAGACATCCTCTGAGATGAGAGAGAACTGAAGCCAAAGTTCCACTTCTTGTTACAATTTAGTCTAAAAGCCAACGTCTGATGCATCACGTCAGCATCCTTCTTTAAACCGTTTAAACCATGTTAAACTTGGTCAATGGGTTTGAAGATTGAAGAGGACGACCTGAGACGGATAGAAAAGAAGATTCCAAGAAGCCATCCAGGGGCTGAAGAGATTTGTTTCTTGGGAAGTGAGGAATGTGAGTAAAAAACAATTGTTTTTAATTGTTAGTCTTCAATAATAAGAGAAGCATGAGGTTTTAAATAGAGGATCTTGCTCTGCGTAGGATTAAAAGACTTTTAACATTTTCATCTTAGCATAGTACAAATTCTTCATTCCTCAATCTGACGGTTTGTGGATCAAGACAGGCTAGTACTCTAGTGTAGTTTAACCTGGCTAATGGATCTGAAGACTGAATATGAAGCCTGCAGAGCAATCAGTCTGGGGTTGAATAAATTGGTTTGTAGGGAAAGTCCTGTAGAGATGAAGACATCTGTCCAAGAAGATTTGCCTTCTCAAAGCAAAAGAAATTAGTTTTTCTAGGGTTCTGAATAAGGTTCTTTGTAACAGTCAGTCTTTTCGACTTAGAGAAAGTAAAAAGGTTTTTAACCGTGTTAAAGCTTTAAAATACACCTATCGATTTTATCTAAGCAGAAGAACATGCAATTTTTCTTTTACTGACTTCTCAGTCAGCATATATAGTCCTAGAATGGTGTAATGATTAGTTTATTGATTTTTTGATCTTGCTGAAATTAAAAAAAAAAAAAATCTTGCTGGAATTCTATTGCTATGCAAGGGCAGAAAATTGCTGTTAACAAAAACAACAGGTGAAAACAGCTAGTCCCTGGCTGCTAGACTATCTGACTCACTTGTTGGAAAATTCTGTAGCTTTGGGAAGGAAACAATTACCAGAGGTTAGCCAAGTCTGTTTGCCCAACCAGGAGGACTTTACAAGAGCTCTAGCAGGGTACTACTTGGTACATTCAAATTATGCAAACAAAGGCTGGTTCAAAGTCAAAGCCCAAGTGGAAGTGAGAAGCAATCACAGTAGGTTAACGTTGAAAAAAATATTCTGCCCAAATTTGCTTATTTTATGATATTTATATTTATTTGTATTTTAGAATTTGCAAATAGATTTTTGATTACATCAGTTCAAACATTCAATCTGAGCCAACAATTGCTTAGGTCATGAGCCACCAAAAAGCATAAGAATGAAGCAGAATGACGAAAAAAGGGTCCCTTTATCCTCCAGCAGTCTAAGTCTATAGCAGCATAACTTTTGATAAACTATATGCTTTATCAAAAGGAAAGTTTAAAACTCCCCGCATAATTATAATAAAGCAATATATATGCATAAATCGATAGCCGTACTGCTCCACTTGTGAAAGTAAAATCTATTGGGCTCTTTTTGGCATCAAGACAATTATTCTTATTTCCACATCGCCAGACAGGACACTGTAAAAAAAAAAAAAAAAAGAAAAGTTTAATCCCTCCTTGGTGAAAAGCATCATTAATATTGTATTCGGTGTCCTATTCCTATTTTAGATTTGTCTTGGCATCATTTATTTACAGTGATGGGTAACGCCGTTACCTTTTTTTAGTAATGAGGTAATCTAACTAATTACTTTGACTGTAACTATAACGCAGTTACCATTGCCAACACCCTCTTAGTGCACGTTACTCAGATCGCACAATTAACCTTTTTTTCATGATAGGACTCGTTCGCGCCTTGTCATGAGAGAGGGGAGGATGAGATTGGCTGTTATGGGTGTTAAGGTACAGCACACACAGAGAGACAGAGAGTGAGGAGGACTCCAGCAGCAGAACAGCGTTTTCCACATGGAAATACCGGTGTTATGTCGAGCTGCATTTCCCCATCAGATACTGTTTCCCCTGCATCTCCGCACAATGCAGGTGGCATGAGAGAGACAGCAAGCTCAATTCGTGGCAGTGGTTGTGTTGCAGCGGTTCCGGTGACAGTTCTGGTGGCTCGTTGGCAAATGGCACGGCGTATTACTGGCCGTAGCCACTAAATTTTTTTAATTACTTTTTTTTGGTATTTAACTATATTTTTTGGTATTTTTCTTGCCGTTTTTCGGCAAATGCCTTATTTATAGTACTTCTTACTAGATTGTTTTTTTTTAAATATTGTGACGTTATCACTTAATAACCTGTATTAAAATTTATTTATTTTTGTATTGTGATGTTATTGCTTAATAAACTGCATTTAAACTTTTATAATGTCACATTTACTTGATGGAACGGAGTAGTTTATCTGCCAATAAGTGGCCTTGGCCGGCAACGGGCACCATCAGCCTCTCCGATGGCAGCATCTGCCGGCAGCAGCCACCAACGGCCACTACGCAGCCACACCGTTGGCAGCATATTGGCAGCGGCCACTACGCAGCCACCATGATTACAGTCCGGCTGTCCTGCCAGTAGGCTACCCTGCGACTCCCAGGTTTACTGATACCATTTTGGTGGCTGCAGAAGCCGGTTTTCGTAAAATAACTTATTTTCTTTTTTAGTTCTTCTTGCTGTTTTTTGGCAAATACCTTATTTATTCATTCATTTTTTTAATTTATTTTTTCTTGCTGTTTTTTTGGCAAATAGCATATTTATTAATTTATTAATTTAATTTTTTTTGTTTTCTTGCCGTTTTTTAGCAAATAACTTTTTTATAGTACCTCTAAGTAGATCTTTGTTTTATATTGTGATGTTATTGTGATGTATCATGCATTAAAACTTTTATTAAGTCACAACTACTTGATGGAACTAAGTAGATCATCTGCCAATAAGTGGCCCCCATAGTGGACTGCCATAGTGGCAGCCGCTTCCAGCAGAGACTGCTACCACAGTCTCTGCGGCCACTTTGCGGCCACTATGGTGGCAGTCTCTGCTGGCAGCGGCCACTGCCACTATGCAGTGGCTACTATGGTGGCATCATAGTGTCAGCGTAGTGGCTGCTACCAGCAGAGACTGCCACCATAGTGGCCGCGTAGTGGCCGCTGCCAACAGAGACTGCCACCACAGTCTCTCCTGGCAGCGGCCACTATGGTGTGTGTGTATATATATATATATATTTATTTTTTATTTTTTTCGTGGTCTATTTGGCAGAAGATACTTTTGGACACTTCCGTCATAAGTTGTTTTCATAACTTGTCCAAATCCTTATCTGGCAACCTAGAGACATGCAGACGGGATCGGAACCAAAAATCCTTGACTGCAGACCGCAGATCCGGGCGTGCGTCTAACGTTGTCCATTTCTCAATATTGAGGGATGCCCCGATCTGCGGTCTGCAGTCAGTGGTTACTCAGCTCAACAACTTTCTTTCATTGGAGTCAAGTTCCATTTGGCCAAGTGAACAAGAATAATGCTCCTTTCGACTTCGGATACCTTGGTATGTATCTTCATTATAACTTGTAACAGTTTGAATTATGTTGTCATGTTATAATACTTAGTATACTATGTTATAATACTTATAATACTGTTATAATACATGTTATAATAATTAGTTTTAAGGTGCAATGTACAAAAGTAATGAAAAGGCAGATTGTAGTGCATAGCACTTCCATAGGCAAACGCTAACAGGTATTTTTTAATAAATATATGATCTGGATTTGTGGATATTATACGCGTTATTTGTGAAGGCAACTTATGTATAGTTTGTATGTAGCCCACCATATTGTATGTATCTGCTCTTAAATGAAAATGCCCATTTTTTTTTTGTATATCAACTGTTTAGTTAATGCAATAACGCCTCTTTTATTACTAAAGCATGGTCAGATACATCAGTTATAGAATATTAGGCCTGTCAACTATAAAAAAAAATTTTTCTTATGATATGCATAGTTTCTTTTCAGTTTTGTTGTCTCCTACTGACGTTGGAAAATGTACGATACGTTGTGTTATATAAGAAATGTATGGCATGGATAGGTGAAATTAATTTAAATATTTAACATTAAGAAACACTACTTACACTAATGCATTCATGAGTATTAAAGTCATGCTTCTGCTAATTTGTTACAGTTTTAGCTTGGATTGTGATTTAGGGGAGTTGCTAGTGTCATGGTTTGCATGGTTTGCTGGAATGGACACTGAATGATTTGTGCATCAGAATAAAGATTATTGAGAGACAATTAGTTAAAGAATACCTCAGAGCTGCTCAGTGGTAAACTGGTTAGCATTGCTGCCTTGCAGCAAGAAAGTTCCAGGTTTGACTCCTGGCCCTGTCAGGATTTGTTTGAGGGTTGTGGACCCAAAGGCAGAGGCAGGAAGGCAGAGGTGAATCTTTCAAGTGATTTAATGATGAATTATTTAAAACTTCAAACAGAGGCAGGTTATCCAAAAATCAAAAAGAAAACAAAGTCCAAACAAACATGAAACCAGGAGTCCAAAGTCCAAAGATCAAAAAATAAGTAAAAAACACAAGTTTTAACAGATTAAATAGATTAGATTAATTGGTTAATCTAAATTATCCCTAAGCTTTCTAAATCGAAACGTCTGTAGTGTGGACATCCATTTCAACAACTACACATTTCAAAGGAATGGAACAGCCAACCATGACCATAACGACTCCCCTTTACAAAGGGTTTTGGTGTAATTTGCATGTTATCAAAGCCGTGACCAGGCCTTTTTGGGCAATATCAGAAAAACAATCAAGGATGAGATGGTTTCAAAAAGGGTTAAAAAAGGATTTTATAATGTGAAATGGGTAACATTTGAGTTTTACATATGGGTTTGATCCTTTAAAAAATTATGTTCATTTGAACATTAACTGAAATCAAAATGAGCTGCAGACAGAAAGCACATGCTGATTTTATAGGGGTGGGGAAACCTACACTGATCACACAATGGAGTAATAACAGAACAATGCAGAAAACATAAGAAAAACATGTAGCAAAAATAACTTTGAACAAAGAAGTGCATATTTCACTGACTAGCAATAACTTAAATAACAGATGCACTTGAACAATATCCCCTGTACAGCTATTCTGCCAAATTAGGTACCAATTTTACGATGGCTTCCAATACCTCCAGGTGCTTTCTTGTTTGCAAAGCCTCTACATACAAAGCAAACTTTGAAAACGAAGCAAGTGTAACTAGACAATTGAGACAAATATTACACTGGACACCCATAACAATCTTTGCACTGATGCAATGCCCTAAATCAAAATTGAGTTTTATCATTTGTAACTGTTGTTGCTGAATAATAACCAATGCTAAGATAATATGATGATAAGAATATTCATTACAGTTTAAAAAAAATACTCCAATAGAACATGGCAATGTGACTGATTTTGTATTTCATAACTTCTGTATATTAAATTTAGTTGATGTAGGTTGTGATCAAGTGGCTGCAAAATAACAATCTTTGCCGCTACCAAGCGGAGATGATTCTCATGAATGCCGTCAAGGGAAAGGAGGGTTTAGAACAAATCTGTGTGCACACCTACATATATTGCAGTTAGGGATGCTGATACTGGTATCGGCATCTGGCCCGATACCACGTGTTTGTACTCGTACTTGTATCCGTAAATGTGTACCGATACTACAGGGCCGTATACTAGCATACATTTCAAGCAGCGAAGAAGACCGCAGTGTGACGTCAAGAACCCGCCAGCCAGAGTATAGAGAAGGAAGGAGCGAACACAAAAAGAGAG
>NW_015151070.1:36951-37970 GCF_000732505.1 Cyprinodon variegatus | reverse complement strand
TCGGTATCGGTACTCAGTATCGGCAAGTACTGAAGTTGAAGTACTTGTAATCGTATTTGGTTTGAAGAAATCTGGTATCGGCACATCCCTAATTGCAGTCATTATAGAATACAGTAATTGCTCAACCCCTCCCTTCTTTTTCCTTTATTTACAGACTTCCGAAAGTCAAAGAGGAACAAGCGACAGAAAAGGTAAACACAAAACTTCATTTAACTACATAGCTATTGGAAGCAGGGTTGCTGCAGCAACCCCTGGTGTCGGCAGGTCCATTTTCAAGAAAAATTATTTTGCCTTTTTTATTTTTATACTATGTGTATTTGAATTGTATTTTAATCAACACAATGTCACCATAGTAATCCTGTGTTCTCTGTGTAATGGAGAACTGTTCAATAACACTTATATAGTGAAAAAATATTATATTATTAGGTTTTGGTTTGCATAAGAGGGTGTTGAGGCTAATAGTCACATGTGACATAAACAGAGAGACAGGCTCATGCAAGCTGAACAAATCCATGTTATTATAATGTTATTGTGAAATGTAATTAATAGCACATATATTCACCTGAGAACTAATGTCTAAATAGGCCATTGATTCCAAAGTAAATTCAGTCACTTCATTAAATGTTTACCACATGTTAATAAGCAAAAACGTCAAGGTTTTAAAACAGTATTTTAGTTAGAAGTGGCCAAGGACACCTTGTGGCAGAAAGTGGCAGTGCCATTGGCCACTTATTGGCAGATGAACTACTATGTGGCTTTATGAAAAATGTAATGTAGTTTAATAAGCAATAACATCACAATATTATCTGCTTAGAGGTACTATACCTACTATAAATAAATTATTTGTAAGATAACAAATAAATGAAACAAAAAAGTTATTTGCCAAAAAAAGGCCAGCAAAATAAATAAATAATAGTTAACGGAAATCGAGTTCTGCTGCCCCCAAAATGCTGTCAGGAAATCTGGGAGTCGCTCGGGCAGCCTATTGGCAGGACAGCCGGACTGCCCCTAGTGGCTGT
>NW_015151070.1:30678-35759 GCF_000732505.1 Cyprinodon variegatus | reverse complement strand
TGGCTGCGGCAGAGCCTGCCATCGGAGAGGCCGATGGTGGCCGCTGCCGGCAGAGCCTGCCATCGGAGAGGCCGATGGTGGCCGCTGCCGGCAGAGCCTGCCATCGGAGAGGCCGATGGTGGCCGCTGCCGGCAGAGCCTGCCATCGGAGTGGCCGATGGTGGCTGCTGCCGGCCGAGGCCACTTATTGGCAGATAAAGTACTCCATTCCATCAAGTAAATGTGATAATGCAGAAATAACATCACAATACCAAAAAAAAATATACATTTTAATACAGCTTATTAAGCGATAACATCACAATATAAAAAAACAATCTAGTTAGGAGTACTATAAATAAGGCATTTGCCGAAAAACGGCAAGAAAAATACTAAATAAATAATTAAACACCAAAAAAGTAAGTAAAGAACTACATGAAATAATAATTTAGTGGCTGCGGCCAGTAATACGCCGTGCCATTTGCCGACAAGCAACCGGAACTGCTGCAACGAGTCACAACGAGCCGACAATCCACCAGAACTGACACCGAAACTATCACCGGAACTGCTGCAATGCAGCCACTGCCACGAGTTGAGCTCGGCCCTGCTGCGGCAGGATTCACCACACAAGCGAAAGGAAATGCGTATGCTCGCTAAAGGCGCTTAACAGCCGCCCTGTGCTTGTGCCACAGGGGAACTATTGAGAGCGTGAACGATCAAATGTTAGCCTATATCGAGAAAGGGAGAAATGGATGGATGGATGGATGGAATTAGACATCCCCAGTTATTATTTTTTTACACTCACCAGATCTGAACAGCCTGTTAAAAAACATTGCACCCATAAGTAGAGGTAATGCAGCCGGATGATATTTACACCGCATCAGATACTGTTCTCCCCATGTTAAGAAGAGTGGTACGCTATCTGATGGGTTTTAAAAGCCCATCAGATACCGTTCCCCCCATGTTAGACAGGGGAAACGCTATCTGACGGGGTTTATAGGCGAGGGTTACGGGGGCGAGAAAGCAAAAGTAACGCAATAGTTACTTTTACTAGTAACTAGTTACTTTTATTGTGGAGTAACTCAGTTAGTAACTCACTTTTTGGGAGAAGTAACTAGCAACTATAACTAATTACTTTTTCAAAGTAATGTGCCCAACACTGTTTATTTATTATTTTGTAGTTTGCAACATTTTATCTTGGACTTTTTTCATTACTGCTGGACATTGCAGACTTAATGCATTTCCTCTAATTGTTTGCTTGTTTTTCTTTTTTGGTTTTATATCACTTGGTTACCAAATTAAAGGACCATTGCAGCCACCTAACATCTCATTGTCCCCTCTAGGTGCAGTATGACACTTCTGACTATGTGGTCTTGTTTTGGTAAATATGAACACGTCCTTTGGTTACTAACATATAGGCTAAAAACAAAGTTTTACAAAGTACAGGATAAAAATACAACTAGCCAACATGGTGCACTTATTTAATCAGAATACCTTTGTATGCAACCAAAGTGAGCTACTGGCATAAATATGTGTAGCACAATACTAGAACCCTTTGAGCTATCGGAGAGGTAGGTACTTGCAGAAACTATCTAAGGTTTGGCAAAATGACTTTTCTGGACTTTTCTGGGATGCTGTGTTTATATGGTTGTTATAAAGTCTGAGTTAATCATTTTGATGTGAGGTATCACTTTAATGACTGCCTACAGGGTAAAATGAGAGAACAAAGTGATGCAGCCACAGTAGAGTTGAGTGTTTCTAGGATTTTTTTGAAGATGTGAAACTGACTGGACAAATTGTTAATATTTAATATATAATATAAAGGCATATGTAACAACTGCATAAGCTACAAAGACTGAAACCAGCATTAAAACACACTAATCTGTGTCTGTGTGTGTGTGTCTGCTATAATAACAGCAGATCAGGACAAAAGGCTGACACAGACAACAGACGACAGAAACATAAACCAACAGAACCCTGTCTGAGTGAGAGCCGAAAACCAGACAGACCTAAAAATTGAGTCTATTGTTTGGATGGTTTTAAATCCCCTTGTGATAAACATTCTGGGTTTATTTTCATTGATGCGCATGCGCGAAAGCAGCATGCTGCAGTTACAAAGTAATTTCCCTCTGGGATTATTAAAGTATTTCTGATTCTGATTCTGATTAAAAAAGAAAAAATGCATGTTCGATGACCCTCAAGCAGCACACCTTAAGCCACGAGTTAGACAACCTTGGAATTAGTAGACAAAATCTATTATAGATTAAAGAAAGTCTAAAATGCTTTTGGGATTCTAAGAAGAATCTCATCACACAATAAAAAACCTTCAACAAATAAATAATGTCCAGCTGCTTGGAAGGTCAAAGCAGGCAAAGAAGCTAGTTAAGGTGTCAACACAGATCAATGACCTTTATTAATAACCTTCAAACAACTTTAAACCAGTCCTGTGGGTATACTCATGCCTCTTTGATCCAAACCTGGGTCGTTCTCATGGTGGTAGAGAGAGATGAGATGTGATGCGTGATTGCGTAAGAATCTAGCCCTTCCCACTTCTCACTTCCTCATGGGCTCCAACTCTGAAACCAACCCCGGTTTGCTGACTATGAACCTATCGAGTATTACCCTACATTAAAGTTCTTGCAAGGGCCGAAGTTTGCCACCATCATACAAATGCCAAAGGAATCTGCTCCATCCTGCTTCAATGACTCCAGTAGCACTGGCACTTATTATCAAAAAGTGTTTGGAATGGTTAGTAATGGCTCATGTCAAATCCAACCTCCAACCACCCTGGATCCCTTTCAGTTGGCATGCAGAGCAAAACAGAGGACACAATCTGCTCTGCCCTCCAGCCTGCCCTCACCCAGCTGGATCCGCAAGCGTCGGAAGCAGCAAAAAAAAGTTTCTGCTGCTTCATTTTTTATGCTTGTATACATTAATGACTGACGCGCCTTCAGTGCATCTTTGACACTCCTGAAGCGTATCGACTAAAGTATGTCTAGATGTGTCCAACACCTCTGCTGCTCCTGTGTTCAGCTAATGTTTATTTAAGTCGAGCTCAAACAATATAGATCTCACTTCATCCGTTATTACTTTGTCAGGTGCAACAATCCAAGGTGAGAACAAAGTGCTGCTCTGAAGTTAATATTTCTGTAAATATGGTCTAATGCATTGCTCTCATTGGTGGGAAACTACACATTGGTAGAATGTGGAAAACAACAGCTTTTAATTCTATACTTCTTTATTAAAATCACCAGCTATTATCACAGCTGCTTATGGATTGATGCTATGGATTGATCCATTCAGATCCTAAGCCTAATACTTGCACTTGCACCCATGTGTCATGTTGAGTTGGACGGCCTAGGGCATACTGGGCATAGGGAGAATCAGGAGTATTCCTGAGGCGCCGGCCTGGGATTGGCCTGGTATGGCGTCATTCTCTCTCTTTTTTTTTTTTTTTCTTTGTCTGCCAGTGCAGCGACAGTGCAACTGTCACAGAGAGGGAGAGAACAGGCCACTTTGGCCAGGAGCTTTTGAGGGACACAGAAAGCAGCGTGTAAAGGAAGGTGTGTGTGACTGGTGCTGTGGTGTGTGTAGCTAGCGAGTGGTGCAAGTGAGGATAAAGGGGGCGTGGCGGCCTAGTGGCTAGGACATAGGGCTTTGAATCCTGAGATTGGGAGTTTGATCCCCCACTCACACAGACTGCCACTCTGGGTCCCTGAGCAAGACCCTTAACCCCACACTGCTCCCCTGGGCGCCAAACAATGGCAGCCCACTGCTCCCCAAGGGGATGGGTTTATGATTTATACTCAGAAACCTATCCAAATTGTAGGTGACCACAGACAGTGCTGCAGACACAATGTCTGGTCGGTCAAATCTACATCCGCTCTACACTATGCGTATTTCCTGTTTGGTACCTTACTGGCTTGTTTTGTTTGTATGACCGCCATTGTGGAAAACGCCTCATGAAGTTGGACCAGCTAGAAGAGCGAGGTGTGCAAGAAAGCTGGGACCCTTTTTCCTCCTGGATACCGTCTCTTTTTCGCCCTCATGTCCCTCCGTTGTCACACAAACTTGCCCCCACTTCCTCACCACCTCGGCCGTATCTAGACCCACAGCTAATTCATAATTGTCCCTCTTATGTTGTGGCGTGGAATAACATAGACACAGACCACGCTTCAATATTGGGCATAAATCAAAAATATCTGTGACAAGCTCACTGCAACACACTGCTGCAGGACCAGCCCTTATGACTGAGTCCATTGCTTAGAACACAGTAAAAGTAAGAGGAAAGGCAGCCTGGAGAGGGAGAGAAAGGCACTGGAGGGGGAGGAAGTGGCCAAATGCAGAAAAGTAACAAATTGATCTAAAATTACAGCGGTAAAGTTAAAGTGTATTCCAACCCTAGGAATCAGAGTAGACCCTATAGATCAATTTTTCCCAACCTTTTCTGGCTTATGTTCCCATTTGTGCAATTTTTCCGTACCATGACTTCCCCTCTCAGTCAAAAGTATTGATGATTGTCCAAAAGTGGAACATACAATAACTGGAGTAAAGGCTATTTTACTTAATCTTTTAATTTGAGCATTTTTTTTTTATAAATGAATGCTCCATCTCAAATAAAAAACAGCATAAGTATATTGCCTGGAAGTTAGTAAGGAATTAAATTAAACACAAAATAAATATTATAAACCTGTATTTATAAAACTGGAGCTTCTAATACTTCTGTTACTCCCTTATAATCACATTTCAACTTGATAAATTGGGAACAAAATGCAAAGCTGAAGGTGAACTCAAACATATGTTAGGATAATTATCATCGAAGATGTGTGAGTTGGTATTAGCTGTTAGCCTGACGTAGTCCGACTCAATTCTAGTCAGAATATGAGTTTGATACTGCTCCATAGAGCTGTGATTATGGGGCGTGTTTCGAAAGAACCAGAAAAAAAAATGCCTCTGCACTCAATTGGATAGACCTACAACCAATGAGAGCAACGGAGTGCGTGACGTATGTTAAGCGACGCATAGTTGTTGTCCACAAAAATCAAAGCGTGCAGTTTCACGCCTAGAATAAGAAGATGAGCCTTGATCGCGTTTCTCTGTTCCTCT
>NW_015151070.1:25469-29778 GCF_000732505.1 Cyprinodon variegatus | reverse complement strand
CCTGAACAAGTTGTATCACTCGAGGAGAGCCACTGATGGACCAGCCACACAGAGGTAAGGAGATTATCTTTAAATATCTCCAGTTTTTTATGGAAGGAAGCGAATCATTTCCATATTTCAAATGAAAAAGCATTTCCAGAAATGCATTTTTTGATTTTAAGAACGTGGCTGCATTGTTTGACTCATAAATGAAATTAGTAATCAATAATCCTCTTTTCATTTTAAATTTCTTCTTCAAGACTGCTCATCCTTTTACTTAATTAAAATGAAAAAGAAAAAGACATTTGGGATTTATTTTTCAAGATGTACCCCAGCAAATACATACCAAGATTCAATTTGAAATGTAAAATTTGAAAATGATAATAACTTGATAATAACTTTTTTTAGTTGGGTCTTCAGAAAGCAAAACAGATCGCAGCCCTATTTTATTTTACTACTGACAAAATCAGTCATGTCAGTCAGTGATTTAACAAGGGTGGCCAGGTTACATGACTGACTGGTCTAAAAAAATTTCCGATTTCAACCCTGGCCTAGGGTGTCCCAATTCTCCACATAATCATTTGCCTCTCCCCCTCTGGGCCCTTGGTGCACTCTTTGGTTAAACGTGCATCCAAGCATACTTCACCACACTTTATTACTCACAATTAACGTGAGCAAGGAATTTTAAATACCGTAGCAAGAATATATATTCCTGCTTTGTTGAGCAATTAAGCTCCAATGTGTAATATCCTAATATTTTGATGCAATAACTTACAAAGGTGAATAAAAGAGATTGCATATTAAAGTTTCTAAATGTAACATTCTGACAGAATGTATTGTTTATGAAGTGCCGTTCCTCATTTACATAGAACGTTGTGATTCGTTTACATAGTCACATGGTACAGCACGCATGACGTAATTGGACGTACGTAGTGACGATTCACGTTGTTATTGCATTCTGAGTAGCTGCCGAATAAAGAAGCAGCTAACAAATTAGCTTATGTCGATTTATGTCCACACTGTACATGACAAAGAACACAACATGGTGTCAGAATAAAAGGCTTATCGACGAAAGATGGACGCCTCAGGAGTACCTTCGCCCCGCATGTACTGGGATGCAAAAAACTTGCCCGACGCATGGTGGAAGTTCAGGCAACATGTCGAACTTATGTTCTCAGGGCCTCTAAAGAAAAAGGGGGAAGACGAGAAGTGCAGCTACCTCCTCCTCTGGGTCGGAGAAAAAGGCAGGGACATTTTCAACACATGGACATTAACCGAAGACCAACGTAAGTTATTAAAAACGTACTATGAACACTACGAAGCATATGTCATACCAAAGAGCAACCCGATATAAGTTTAATAAAAAACTACAAGGGCAAAACAAGCCTTTTGAACAGTTCGTCACGGATTTGAGGCTGCGAGTAAAGGATTGCAGTTATGCTAATAGCGAAGAAATGATACGTGATCGCATCGTGTTTGGGATCCGTTCCCCACGAGTTAGAGAGAAGCTGCTTGATGCCGGATCAGATCTAACGCTGGATAAGGCAATAGACATTGTACGTTCTCATGAAGTCGCACAAGAACAACTCAGAACCATATCAGGCAGCAGTGAATTGTCAGTACATGCTGTTAGCCGACAGCCGCCGAGAGCAGCGCCATGGAAGCCGCACCATTCCAACAGAGGAAATGGTGGAGCAACAGGCTTCAACAAAGCTGATGGTGACAAAAGAGTTAAAAACACGTGTGGCTATTGTGGAAATAAGGCGCATGCACCAAAAGACAGCAGCCCCGCAAAAGGAAAGCAGTGTAAAGTGTGTAACAAATGGAATCACTTTGCCAAAGTATGCCGCTCAAAACTGAGGAAAACCGTGCATGCAGTATATGAAAAGGAACCAGACGTGTTGACAGATGAGGAAGATCTTTTTATTGATGCGGTAACACAGAAACACGACTGCTACGACAGAGAGCAGGTTTTTGCAGACATTCATGTTGGCCACACTAAAGCTGCAGTCAGATTTAAACTGGACACAGGTGCTTCAGCTAATGTAATTCCTACCAGCGTCTTCAGAAGGCTAGGAATACAGCACACCGTAGAGCACTCATCATGCCCCCTCTATGGCTATGGAGGTGAACCGCTAGCCGTGAAAGGAAAGTGCAGCATCGAGTGCCGTTACAAAGACATTAAACTGCCATTGAAATTCCATGTTGTCGACACTGCTGCACCGCCAGTACTAGGACTCAAAGCATGTCTTGACTTTAAGCTAATACAGCTGATAATTGTCAGTCTCAAACAACCCAGGCATGTCGATCATGGAGGAGTTTTCTGATGTCTTTACAGGAATAGGCCTGTTTCCTGGTGAATGTACCATCCACATCGACCCAGATGCAGTTCCAGTAATACACCCGCCAAGACGCGTTCCAATCGCACTGAGAGACCGTCTTCACGAAGAACTGAAAAGTATGGAAAAACAGGGGATCATCACCAAAGTCACAGAACCGACTGAATGGGTAAACTCGATGGTCGCAACAGAAAAACCACGCACGGGCAAGCTGCGAATATGCTTAGATCCCAAAGATCTTAACAAAGTGATAAAGCGCACGCATTATCCACTGCTAACACTAGAGGACATTACATGCAAACTAGCAGGAGCATGTTACTTCAGTGTAATGGACGCCAGGTCTGGGTACTGGGCAATTAAGCTAACTGAAGAATCTTCAAAGCTAACCACCTTTAACACTGTGTTCGGCAGGTATCGATTTCTGCGCTTACCATTTGGACTTAAGTCATCACAAGATGAGTTTCAGCGCAAAGTGGATGAGACCTATGAAGGTCTAAATGGAGTCACAGCCATAGTCGACGATATCCTCATCTACGGCAAGAACAAGGAGGAGCACGATAAAAACCTACGTGCAATGTTGCAGCGCTCCTGTGAAAAAGGAGTCAAACTTAATCCTGACAAGAGCGTTATCTGCGCCACAGAGGTTAGTTATTTTGGACACTTGATCACAAAAGACGGCATCAAGCCCAACCCAGCCAAGATAAAAGCCATCAGAAATATGGAGCCACCTAAAGACAAAGGGGAACTGGAAACCATACTTGGGATGGTCAACTACTTGTCAAAGTTTGCCCCCATGTTATCAGACATCAATGCACCGCTCCGCCAATTACTCAAGGAGTCGAACGAGTTCGTTTGGGACACACAGCACGACAGAGCTTTTCAAAACATGAAAGAGCTAATCACACGTGAGCCTGGACCAATCCTCACATACTATGACCCCAGTAAAGAACTCAGACTACAAGTTGATGCATCCAAGCACGGTCTAGGTGCAACTCTGCTGCAAGAAGGAAAGCCCATTGGCTATGCCTCCAGGTCACTCACTGAAAGTGAGGTGAATTACGCACAGATCAAGAAAGAGCTCTATGCCATCTTATTTGGATGCAAGCGTTTTCACCAGTATGCATACGGACGACACATCATAGTGGAAAGTGACCATAAACCACTGGAGTCCATTCTACGCAAGCCGCTCACTGCAGCACCCCCGAGGTTGCAAAGAATGATCCTCCAATTGCAGCGGTATGACGTCACAATCACCCACAAGCCAGGTAAAGACATTCCGCTTGCAGATTCCCTCTATAGAAAGTCTCTACCTGATCCAGACAACAGTCTCTCAGAAGGCATGGACTTACAAGTACATACAGTGTATAGCAACCTGCCAGTCAGCGATGCTAAGGTCATATGGGCATAGAAAAGTGCAAGCAGCGTGCACGCGACGTTTTGTTCTGGCCAGGGATGAACCAGCAAATTAAAAATTTGGTTGGGAAATGCTCTATATGTTTAGAATATAGACAGTCAAACATCAAAGAGCCCATGATAAGTCACCCCATCCCTGACAGGCCATGGCAAACGGTTGCCACTGACCTCTTCACGCTGGACAACGAGAACTACCTAGTCACAGTCGACTATTACAGCAGGTATTTCGAGTTAGACAAGCTGTCCAGCACAACCGCAACTGCAGTAATACACAAGCTTAAAGCACACTTCGCAAGACATGGTATTCCACAAACTGTGATCTCTGACAATGGCCCCCAATACAAATGCAAGGAGTTTGAAGAATTTGCAGACGCATGGGAGTTTAAACATATAACTTCAAGTCCACACTACCCGCAGAGCAATGGTTTGGCAGAAAAAACTGTGCAAATCGCCAAGTCGCTCATACAGAAGGCAAAAGCTGATCATAAGGACCCATATCTGAGCCTCCTGGAGTTCCGCAACACACCTGTGGATAACTTCAAAACACCAGCTCAGCTGCTCATGAGTCGCCCCCTGCG